>NW_011500040.1:1144-15738 GCF_000495115.2 Populus euphratica | reverse complement strand
GGCATCATCATGGTTAAACATTGCATTCATTCGAACTGACATTGTGGAGACCTGAAGTTCCTCTCCAATTGTTTTTCCAATGATGTCCCCTTATGCTAAAGCTTCGGGGATGACCCCCAAAACTTGACTACCTCCTAAAAATACAGCTATTGACACACCTCCCATTAATCCCAGACTGCCTCCCCCATACACTAAATTAAAGCTTTTTCCTTTTTCATATAATAATTTAAATTGTAGCATGAACACCATTAGATTAAAGCTTTTTCCTTTTTCATTAAAAGATAAAGCTAAAACGTGGCTACAAAATTTGAATTTAAATTGTAGCATGAACACCATCAGATTAAAGCTTTTTCCTTTTTCATTAAAAGATAAAGCTAAAACATGGCTACAAAATTTAAGACCAGGATCCATTCGTGCTTGGGATGAAATGCAACAACAATTTTTAAAGAAGTTTTTCCCATCTCATAGAACAAACTCTTTCAAGAGACAAATCACCACTTTCACTCAAAAACCAGGAGAAACATTTTACCAATGTTGGGACAGATATCGAGACTTGCTTAATACTTGCCCTCATCATGGTTTTGAAACATGGAGATTGGTTTCACATTTCTATGAAGAGTTAACACCTAGAGATAGGTAAATGGTTGAATTGATGTGCAATGAAACTTTTGAAGATAAAGATCCTGATGAAGCAATGGAGTACTTAGACTTGTTAGCTGAAAATGCTCAAAATTGGGACACCGCGGGTACTTATACGGCACCGAGTAAAACTCAACCCCTTACATCTAGTGGAGGTATGTACAACCTTAGGGAAGATCATGACCTTCAAGCCAAGTTTGCATTTTTAGCTAGAAAAGTTGAGGCACTAGAATTGAGAAAGAGTGGCCAATTAAAATCTGTTGAAAACATTGTGTGTCAAATATGTGAAACAAATGAACACTCAACCAACGATTGTCCAACCTTGCCTTCTTTTAAGGAATGTCTCCATGAACAAGCCCATGCTTTAAACAGTTTCCAAAGGCCCAACCACAACCCATACTCCCAAACATACAATCCTGGTTGGAGAAATCACCAAAATTTCAGTTGGAAGAGTGACAATGCACAAACTTCACAACCACAGTTTCAAGCACACCATAATTTTCAAAATTATCATGGATATGCACCTCCTTATGTTCCACCTCCTACAAGAAATTTTGAGGAAACTTTGTATGCATTCATTGAAAAGCAAGAGACAATCAACACTCAACTTGCTCAAAGCATAACAGATTTTAAACATACTCTTGCTAAATTAACATCTACTCTTAGTTTCCAAGAGAAAGGTAAGTTTCCATCTCAACCACAACAAAATCCCAAGGGGCAATACAATACAAATGCAAGTAGTTTTGGAAGCCAACATATGGATCAAGTCAAATCAATCACTACTCTGCGTAGTGGTAAGGTTATTGAAAAACCCTCTCTTGAACCTTATGAGAAAGATGATGAGTCAATCTCTAAGGGTAAGGAAGGGGTTGAATCTGAAAATTGCAAAGAAACGACTGATTCACCATCAGCACTTCCATTTCCTCAAGCCATGACCAAACAAAGGAAAGTTAATCACAACTCCGAAATCTTTAAAACTTTCAAACAGGTAAGGATCAGTATACCTTTGCTGGATGCTATTAAACAGGTTCTTTCCTATGCTAAATTTTTGAAAGATCTCTGCACTGTGAAGAGAAAACTGAATGTGAAAAAGAAAGCCTTTCTAGCCGAACAAGTAAGTGTTATTCTTCAAAACAATAATGCTTTGAAATATAAAGACCCTGGTTGTCCTACAATTTCTTGCTTTATTGGAGAGCATAAAATTGAAAGAGCCTTACTTGATCTTGGTGCTAGTGTGAATTTACTTCCATATTTAGTTTTTCAAAGTCTCAATCTAGGTGAGTTAAAACCAATTTCTATAACTCTTTTACTTGCCGATAGATCTATAAAAGTGCCTAGAGGAATAATTGAAGATGTGTTAGTACAAGTCGATAAATTCATTTATCCTGTGGATTTTATTGTCTTGGACACAGAACCTGTTGAAGCATGTAATTCATTTCCTGTTATTTTAGGACGTCCGTTTCTTGCAACCTCTAACGCATTGATTAATTGTAGGAATGGACTGATGAAGCTATCATTTGGAAACATGACATTGGAGATGAATATTTTCAACATTTGCAAGCAACCTGGAGATGATAATGATTTACAAGAAGTAGATCATATTGATGAATTAGTTTATGATCAACTTGAATCTACTTTAAGTAAAAATGAATTGAATGAAACTGAAGATTTGCAAATGGTTTATTCTGAGGAAGAAATCACGAATGAAACAAGCACCGAAAATGTTGATGCGAATCTTTTGTCAACAATGACAACAGATTCGACATCTGACATCACACCAATGGATGATTACTTTCCTAATGAATCCTTACTTTCTCTTAGTCCAATGCCTTGGTATAATAAAAATATCAATTTTCTTGCTTTAGAAGATTTGCCAGCTAATTGGAGTACCCAAGACAAAGAAAAGTTTTTGAACGAAGTGAAGAGCTTTTATTGTGATGACCTTAACTTATTCAAATATTGTCCTGATCAAATATTTCAAAGATTCATTCCCGACAATGAGGTAAGTAGTGTCATTAAACTTTGTCATTCTGAAGCATGTGGGAGTTATTTTTCTTCAAAAAAGACAGTTGCAAAAATCTTTCAAAATGGATTTTATTGGCCCACCATGTTCAAGGACACACATGCATTCTGCAAAACTTGTGAAAATTGTCAAAAAGTTGATACTGGTCAAAACGTTTTGTTTTATAATTCTCAACTCTATTCATTCCCTAGAGAGCTAAGATCAAGATGGAACAATCCTTATGGGGCCTGTGATATTGAGAATTTAATGAATGACAATGATTTTAAAGAAAATGGACATCGTTTGAAAGCTTACTTTGATAAGTTTCCTAGTGAAAATGAATTAACTGGTTTGAATGATCTTATAGATAAAGGTTGATTATTTTGTTTTTCTCACATTTTCTTTTTTGTGTTTCTTTTTGAGTGATTTTTGCTAGTTTCTCTCACCCCGGTCAAATGGCGGACAACGGTACTCCGTGACTTAAGTCGGTTCTTTCAGTTTCCCACAATAACTGATATTTGTGTATATATTTGTGCAATTCTTTGAATCTCTCTTCCAATTCTCATTTGATAATGGACACTAATCTTGAAAAATTGAAAAAGTATTTTCCCGCTCTACCTCAGAATGCGATTACAAAAATTTACCGTGCTAGATGTGCAAGATTGAGATTGTTAATGAATCATGGAATTCTTGAAGATATTCGCTGGTTGATTGAAGCAAAGGTCCTATTGTCAGGTGAGTCCTCTAACTTCTTCATTTCACACATGCCTGGAACAGGTAAAAGCACTTTTGCAAAGAAACGTCGTGCAAAATGACTAGAAGTCTGTCATCGATGTGCTAGATGAACTTGTAATACACAATGTCGTTCTTTAGGAATGATATCTATAAACCGTGAAGATAAAATACAATTCATTAAGGATGGCCTGAGTAAGGAGTCTTTAGATATTCTTCTATTGACTCTTGTGACACATCCTAGTGGAGATGTGCATCGTGTAATTCATGATTTATGGCCACTATTTCATAAAGAACATGATCGACTTAGTCTTGGGAATCTGACTAAAAAAGACCCTGTTTGCCAGTTTTTAAGAAAACTGGATGGGAAGCCTATCCCCGACCCATAGAGGGCGTTTAAGCCGTTCTTGGACGTAAAACCAAGGGAAGATGTGAGCCACAATCACAACTACCTGTACATACACATGTTTTTTTTTTTAAAAAAAAGTAAATAAATAAATAAATAAAAAGAGAGAGAGAGAGTGTGAGACTCCAGCTGGCCTACATATAGGTGTTATGATTGCCTTTCTCATTTCTCATCTATAAAACCCTCTCTTCCTTCCTTTCATTTCTACTCAACCCATACATTCAACAAATACAGAAGTGTGTAGAAATGGCAAGGTCCTCAGGTCATCGAATAAGAAATATTTGTGTTTTCAGTGGATCTAGTCCTCGGAAAGAAAAGGAGTTTTTAGAATCAGCAAATCATCTTGGTCAGGTGCTAGCTGAGAGAAAGATTCATTTAGTGTATGGGGGAGGCAGTCTTGGGTTAATGGGTGGTGTGTCAATAGCTGTATTTTTAGGAAGTAGTCAAGTTTTGGGGGTCGTCCCTGAAGCTTTGGCACAAGGGGACATCATTGGAAAAACAATTGGAGAGGAACTTCAGGTCTCCACAATGTCAGCTCGAATGAATGCAATGTTTAACCATACTGATGCCTTCATTGCTTTACCAGGTGGTCTAGGCACATTGGAAGAGATCTTTCATATTTTCTCTTGGGCTCAACTGCACATTCACCATAAACCCATAGGTTTGTTAAATGTTAATGGTTATTATGATAAATTGTTGTCTTTTCTTGATCATGCTATGGAACAGGAATTTCTAACATCTTCTGCACGACAAATCATAATTTCTGCTGCTACTGCTGAACAATTGATTGACCAACTACAATCTTTCATTCCTATGATTGATCCTTCCATGAGTCGCATAAATTGGTCATCTAAGGAAAGTCGTAAAAAGCTTAGATTGGATTTGAGCCTTCATTTGTGAATTTTTGTGTCTTTTGGTTTTATTATTGTGTTTTGTTATTTCTTATTTTTGTTTTAGTGTGTTTCAGGTTTGTCGGTGTTCGTTATTTCAGGTGATATCTTCTATACTCTATCTTTTTACCTTAAAACATTGAGGACAATGTCTCATTTTGGTTGGGGGGAGAGGGTAGTAGTTGATTAAAAAAAAAATTGTTTTTCATTTCATAAAGCATGTGCATAATTATTGTTACTAGGATGACAGAGTAAAGGAGCTCTTTTGTTAAAGTGACTCTTGAGACGCATCTTAGTATTCATTCTTAACAAGGTCTATTATAATACTTCCTGAAATATTCAAATTTACAAACTCTCGTATTGTTACCACTTAATTTTGCTCATATACTTATTTAACATGTATTCTTAAACCTTAATTTATACACACACACTTTAACATATGATTGTGGGTTGCATATTGGATTATTACATTATTTATGTTCTTTTGTTAAAGGTAACAACTAAGAGAAAGGGATTGTATATAATTAAAAAAAAAACATGAAAAAAAAGGAAAAAAAATGATGAAAAAATAAAAAATGATGATAATAAAAATGTAGATAAGTTTGGTTTCGTAGCCTCCCTAACCTAAGCAATTAAGCCCGAAGGGGTGTTTTAACACCTAATACCCTAAAGTCAACTGACTTGGGAGCTATTGGCCCAACGCTTGTTACATGGGTTGAGGAGAAAAGCTTAAGGGAATCAAACATTGCACTATCTACATATCAGTATCTGCGACCCGAGTTACTAAGCTCGTAGGGGTGTCTTAACACCTAATGCCCTAAGACCAACTGGTCTGGGAGTCATTAGCTGAAAGCTCGTTACATGGGTTAAAGATGCATGATGTTTTTAAAGTATATGTATATAGAGTTAAAAAAAAAAAAAAAGACAAAAATAGTAATCCCAACCCAAGGAAGTTAACCTTAAACATTAGAACAAAAATTTTGTTTTCTTCCAAGAAAAGCCCCATAATTATGTGTTGATACATTGAGCACAAAAGAAAGGTTTATTAATATCTTGTTAAGAGGTATTGAGCAGATATATAAATTTAATGAGAGTTTGTTTATCTGGATAGACTAATGGAAGTTAAATGATGAATACCTTGCTTTGTGAAATTTGCAAATTTGTTTTCTATTTTAACGCTTTGATTACTAGGGACTAGTAATAAGCTGGTTGGGGGGTGTGATTAGTACTTAAAAGTGCATTTTTATCATGGTTTTATATCATCATTTTGCACTTGAAGTATCAATAACTCCTTAACTAAAATATGTTTTATAATAATGTATCTAATAATATAAGATACCTATAATTTATGGTAAATGTCTATTTTTAATGCAGGCCTATCACATAAATGAAAGGATTGATTGATGACTTGAAGAACTTAAATTGCAAGGATAAAGAGATGGCCAAACTTAGAAAAGAGATGTCGGTGCAATCCAAACCGGAACACTGTTCGGTAATTGGGTCATATCTGGAGCTACAGATCTCAGATTTAGGTCCAATTTATATGGATGGAAAGGTAAGACATAGGCCTACAACTTTCATATGGAGCCCAAGATCTAAAAAGGCCATTATCAAGTCCAAATTGTAGCAACAACAAAGAAGCCCGAATCTGTCTTCCAGCCCGAGCACTATTCGGTATTTTGGCCATATCTGGAGTTCTAGAAGTCCAAATGAGCTGAAATTTTTACACAAGAAAGCTGAGACAATTGCCTACAACTTTCATGTTTACAACTGGCTCCAATTTTGACGTTATCAATGACGTTTTGGGCAGACAAGAGAAGATAAGGATTGTCACCAAGTCAAAAGTTGGTCACCCACTTATCAATTAGTCATCAAATCAATAGTTCCCATTTATTGTTGTTGTATTTTTTTTATTTATAATTTGTACAAATAACCTCCTTGTGGTTCGACCCCGGTCTTGCCGGGTTATTTATTACTTCGACACTCCTGCACTTGGGAGAAGACATCAATCTTTTCGTCGTGTCAATTAGCTTGGTCTGAAATTTGATTAGATGATTTTGATTGACAAATACTTGTTTTAGTGTGATAAGGTGCATTGGATACTCGATACACTGGATGGTGTGGCTATATAGGATCAAATGACAAATTTGTTAATGGCTGAGATGGATTTGGTTTTTAATGAAGTGCAATAAGCCCTATTAGATCAGATTCAATCAAGGATTCAAATCCAATTATTATTACATCTACCATTGGCATATTTTTGATATTTTTAAATTGTTTTTTAGCCAATTCGCATTCCAATGAGTAAGAGACATACGGTATTTTAAAGAAAATTTTCACCTGCATTAATTGCTCCATTAAAAAAAAACTTATGCATTATTAATTATTTTTTTTATTATGTATAATAATCAATATACATAGGGGTAAAGCTAAAACTTCAAATCAATATTAGAAAATATTTGTTTCAATTGCTAAGAATTAAATTTGATTACCAAAAAAATAATTTCAAACATGAAGAAATATCTTTCGACCAGTATCAACTCGCTGGACCTAGTTTTGAGTGAAGATGATGGTTTTTACTGAAAATGACCTGAAACTCATTTTTACCTTGATGGACATGGTTTGACCTGTATTGACTAATGGACTTAATTTTGACCAAAAATAATGGTTTTGACTTGAAATGGTTTGAAACTCATTTTTTAGCCAGTTGATATGGTTTAACATGTATTGACATGGTGGACCCGATTTTGATGGAAATATAGCTGTTGACCTGAGAAAAGAAATATTTTGAATTTTGAAATTTTCTTAATTTTTTTTGGATTCTCCTTTTTTAATGAAAATAGAAAACAAGCATGAGGAAATCTTAGGGAACTCTCTTTACAATACTTACGACATGGTTTTGAAAAAGGCTTTACATAGTAAATGTGTAAAGAAAAGAAAATGATGGAGATCTCTTAAAATGGATTAATAAAAGATTCATGTTCTTGAAAAATGAGGTACTATCAATTCATAGATTTACCTTAATCAAGATAAAATTGTATTATCCCAATAATTTTCCTTGATTAAAAGAGAATGAGAAAAGATTAGTATCATCTCCACGAATCTTTTTCATTAGAAAGACTAGGATTCATAAAAAGAATCCTTTTGTCAAAAAGTGAGGTAGAATCAATTCATAATCTACCTGGATTGAGACAAGATCATGTCATCTCAATGATTTTCCTCGATCAAAAAAGAAATGAGAAAAGAATCGTATCATCTTAACGATTCTTTTTCATTGGAAATACCTAGATTTATAAAGGGATCTTTTTGTCAAAAAGTGAGGTAGAAATTGATTCACAAATCTACTTAGATAAAGACAATCAGAGAATTATACCATCTTAACAACTATTTGCAAAGTTTTTTCAAAGAGTTTCTCACCTACTAAAATATTCATGGTTAACCCTGCTATTCAAGTTGGGTTTCCAAAGGCCACATGGCATTAATAGATTCATTATCCCTATTTAGATGGCTTTCTAATCATTCAAAGATTTTTCAAACAAGCCTAATTCTCATAGTTCACCTGCCCATTGTTTGTAAAATCCACCTGATATTGTATACTCACCTAATCTCATAACTGCATGAATGTATTGGTGTCATTTATAAGGCTATTCAAATTTGTTATATGAGGCACTCACTAACATTTAGTCTTAAGCAATCCCTCCCAATCAACCATAATGACTCAAACTCTTATTGTAATTTCTAGTGTGAAAACCATCTATCACCCATAGTCTTAAGGTTTTGAATGTTATACATGTTATACTTGTATTAATGATATTATAGGATACATCCAATGAGAAAGTTTTAGCCATTATGAATACATGAGTAGGTTTTTTTTTTTTTTTATCTAAATTGGTTTTAAACAAACCTTTTGGTTGCTTAGTGATCATCCCTTAAGGGTTGATATGAGACCTATCAGGTACGAATAACATAGGCTAATATCGTGTCACGTCGGCATACTAAACATACTCAAATAGATAATAAATAAAAAACGTTTGACGGTTTCAGAAGTCTTACCCATGCTAAAAAGTTATAGGGATACCGCTACTTACCCACCTATCATAAAGTTTAAAATATGTGTTTTAAAAAGTGTTGCAAAAGCAGTGAAGGCATGACAAAAAATAAGCAAGCATTATAAACACAATAGCAATTAAAAGAAATACAACAAAACTTAGTCTAAAATTTTCCTAATGGAGTCATCATTTCATCGTGCCTTGGTAGAGATCACAACGACTTCTATAGAAAAATATATTGAAACAAGGTTTCTAGTGTTTTGTTATTCGAGGGGAAATGTCTTATTTATGGAGTCATCACCTAATATTATAATAATTAGAAATCTTAACTAGTCTCCAAAGGTTTTAAGGTAAAGGACTAGCTATACTAAAATGAAGATACCATCACCCTAAGCATTTTATCTGAGATAAGTTGCATTATCAGTTATCTTTCATTATTAGAAGTTTGTTATGCTTGATCAGTAATTTATTTATAACTGAAACACATGTAAAATATGAAAAAAATAAAATAAAATTTAGGCTAAGTGTGAAACTAACCATTCTCTGATGTGAATTATACTAATGAATTGACTCTTTTTTTTTTTGTTCTTGATCATAATCTATGATTATTTATCGATCAAATCATGTTAGTAAACTGACCAATTTGGTTACTTATGATCATCACCTATGACTTTTTATCAATGAAGTTATGTTAGTAAGTAAACCATTTGATCACTCATAATCATAATTTGTTGCTTATTATCTATTAAGTCATGTCGATTAGTTAAATCATTAAACCTATAATAACCTATAAAAAAACAAAATTTTATTATTTTTATAGAAAAAATATATTTTTACCTTGGATTTTTGGAACGGGTGTTGGACTTATATGGGTGGTGAAACATTAGGTGTTGGACGCACGAGTGATGATGGGAAAATTCAGGTGTTGTACTTATGTTGTCATTTTTATTATTTAGGGTATTTTATAAAACACACAAATAAAATACAAATACTTGTAAAAGAAATTAAAACTAGCTTTAATGATGTGTAGCCTTTACACAATGTCACGACCAAAATATTGATGTTTTTTTTCCAAGTGCAGGAGTGTCGAAGTAATAAATAACCTGGTAAGATTGGGGTCGAACCACAGGAAGGTTAATTGTATAAATTATAGATGATAATAATATAACAACAACAATAATAATAATAGTACTAGTAGTAGTAGTGATTAAAAAAATAGAAGGAGAAGAAGAAGAAGAAGAAGATGAGAACTTTGAGATAGAATATTAACATAAGAATTAAACAATGATAACAACAAATGTCAAGGTTAGAGGTTCCACTAATGGTATGCCAAACAAGTATAGTATAAACTCTTATTATTCAATTGAAAACCAGACAGAAAAGAGGTTCTAATCAGATTGTAAATTGTTAACATGATTACATTAATCATCTTATTCAATTAATGTTAATACTTGTAAATCTTGTCAGGCATTCATGATTATAACTTATATTAACAACAAATCAAGTTCCTTTCATAGCTCAGGTGTTGGTTATACCATATAGTATGGATTATGAGAGTGCCAAGTATTTGTTGTGCCAAGTATTTGTTGTCCCAAGTGTTATACAATATAAATATAGATTAGCCATTTAACAAGCAAAGTATTAAAGGATAAACAAGATAACAAATACAAAACATGTTAGTATCAAACATTAAAGTCCATATTAAGTCTACACTATACTTATTCTTACACCATTAGTCTAACTTTTTCACTTTGACATAATAAATTTAGCCAAACATAATGAAAGAAAGAAAAATAAATAAACAAAATAAGAACATAAATAAGATAAAAGTTAACTAAGTAAAGGAAAGGAAATGAAATGCATAAACTTAATATTAATAAAAGCAAAACATAAGTAATACAAAAAAATACAAAGAGAGAAAGCAAGAGCATGATCTTGATATGAAAATCAAGATGCCTACATGCAAGGTAAATGCCTCCTTATATAGGCCAAAATTGAAAACTATTGATTTGATGACTAATAAATGAGTGGGTGGCCAACTCTTGACTTGGTGACAATCCGTATCTTCTCTTGTCTACCGAAAACGTTATTGATAATGTCAGAACTGGAACCACTTATAAACATGAAAGTTATAGAAAATTATCTCAGCTTTCCAGAAAAAAAAATAGAGGTCATTTGGACTTCTGGAACTCCAGATATAGGCCAAAAACTAAACAGTGCACTGACTGTAGTACAAATTCGGACTTCTTTATTGTTGTTAAAATTTGGACTAGAAAATGGCCTTTTTAAATCTTAGGCTCCATGTGAAAGTTGTACGCCTATGTCTTACCTTTCTATCAATATAACGTAGACCTAAATTCAAGATCTACAGCTCTAGATATAACCTAATTACCGAATAGTGTTTCGATTTGGACTACACCAATATCTTTTTTCTAAGTTCGACCATCTCTTTGTCCTTTCAATTTCAGTTCTTAAATTCATCAATTAATTCTTTCATTTATGTGAAAATAGAAAAAAAAAATTTATAAATTCCATAAAGCAAGGTATTCATCATTCAACTTCTATTAATCTATCCAGATAAACAAATTCTCATTAAATTTATATATATGCTCAATACCTCTTAAACAAGATATTAATAAACTTTTCTTTTGTGCTCAATATATTAATACATAGTTATGGGGCTTTACTTAGAAGAAATAAAATTCTTGTTTTAATGTTTAAGGTTAACTTCCTTGGGTTGAGATTTTTAAAAAAAATATATATATATAAATGTAACTTAAAACACAATGCATTTTTAACCCATGTAATGAGCTTTTGGCTAATGACTCCTAAACCAGTTGGTCTTAGGGTATTAGGTGCTGAGACACCCCTACAAGTTTAATAACTCAGCTTGCCAATATTGATACGTAGATAGTGCAATGTTTGATTTTCTTAAGCTTTTCTCCTTAACTTATGTAATATGCGTTGGGCCAATAGCTCCCAAGTTAGTTAACTTTAGGGTATTAGGTATTAAAACATCTCTTTAGGCTTAATTGCTTAGGTTAAGGAGGCTACAAAACCAAACTTATCTATATTTTTATTATCATCATTTTTTTTGCCTTTTTTTATTTTTTTTTTAAATTATATACTATCTATTTTTCTTAGTTGTTACCTTTAACAAAAGAACATAAATAATGTAATAATCCAATGTGCACCCCACAATCATATGTTAAAGTGTGTGTGTGAAAATTAAGGTTTAAGAATACATGTTAAATAAGTATATGAGCAGAATTAAGTGATAATAATGTGAGAGTTTGTAAACCTGAATATTTCATGAAGTATTATAATAGACCTTGTTAAGAATGATTACTAAGATGCGTCTCAAGAGTCACTTTAACAAAAGAGTTCCTTTATTTTGTCATCTTAGTAACAACAATTTTACACATACTTTATGAAATAAAAAACACAATTAGTTTTTTTTTTTTATCAATTACTACCCTTCCCACCAACCAAAATGAGACATTGTCCTTAGTGTCCTAAAGTAGAAAGATAGAGTATAGAAGACATCACCTAAAAGAACGAACACTAACAAACCTAAAATATACTTAAACAAATATAAGAAACAATAAAACACAATAATAAAAGAAAAAGACATAAAGATTCATAAATGAAGACTCAAATCTAATCTAAGCTTTTTACGGCTTTCCTTAGATGACCAATTTATACGACTCATGGAGGGATCAATTACAAAATGAAAGATTGTAGTTGATCAATCAATTGTTCAGCAATAGCAGTAGTGATTATGATTTGTCGTGCATAAGATGTTAAAAATTCATGTTCCATGGCATGATTAAGAAAAGACAACAACTTATCATAATAATCATTAACATTTAACAGACCTATGGGTTTATAGTGAATGTGCAATTAGGCCCAAGAGGAAATATGAACGATTTCTTTCAATGTACTTAGACCACCTGGTAAGGTAATGAAGGCATCAACATGGTTAAACATTGCATTCATTCAAGCAGACATTGTGGAGACCTATAGTTCTTCTCTAATTGTTTTTCCAATGATGTCCCCTTGTGCTAAGGCTTTAGGGACGACCCCCAAAATTTGATTACCTCCTAAAAATACAGCTATTGACACACCTCCCATTAACCCAAGGCTACCTCCCTATACACTAAATGAATCATTCTCTCAGCTAGTACCTGACCAAGATGATTTGCTGATTCTAAAAACTCCTTTTCTTTTCCAGGACTAGATCCACTAAAAACACAAATATTTCTTATCTGATGACTTGAGAAACTTGTCATTTCTACACTCTTCTATATTTGTTAAATGTATGGGTTGAGTAGAAATGAAAGGACGAAAGAGAGGATTTTATAAATGAGAAATTAAAAAGGCAATCATGATTAGTACTTAAAAGTGCATTTTTATTAAGGTTTTCTATCATTTTGCACTTGAAGTATCAATAACTCCTTAACTAAAGCATGTTTTATAATAACGTATCTAATAATATAAGATACCTTTAATTTGTGGTAAATGTTTATTTTAAATACAGGCCTATCACATAAATGAAAGGATTGATTGATGAATTTAAAAACTAAAATTAAAAGGACAAAGAGATGGCCAAACTTAGAAAAAAGATGTCGGTGTAATCCAAACCGGAACACTGTTCGGTAATTGGGTCATATTTGGAGCTATAGATATCAGATTTTGATCTACTTTATATGGATGGAAAGGTAAGACATAGGCCTACAACTTTTATATGGAGCCCAAGATCTAAAAAAGTCATTTTCAAGTTCAAATTGTAGCAACAACAAAGAAGCCCGAATCTGTCTTCCAGCCCGAGCACTGTTTAGTATTTTGGCCCATATCTGGAGTTGTAGAAGTCCAAATAAGCTGAATTTTTTACACAAGAAAGCTGAGACAATTTTCTACAACTTTCATGTTTCGAGTGACTCCAATTTTGACATTAGCAATGACGTTTTGGGCAGACAAGAAAAGATAAGGATTGTCACCAAGTCAAGAGTTGGTCACCCACTCATCAATTAGTCATCAAATCAATAGTTTCTAATTTTGGCCTATAAAAGGAGGCATTTGCCATGCATTTAGGCATCTTGATCTCCAGATCAAGATCATGCTTTTGCTTTCTCTCTTTATATTTTTTTGTATTGCTTATGCTTTGCTTTCATTAATATCAAGTTTATGCCTTTCATTTCCTTTTCTTTACTTAGTTAATTTTTATCTTGTTTATGTTATTGTTTTGTTTATTTATTTTTCTTTCATTTATTATGTTTAGCTAAGTTTATTATGTCAAGGTGAAAAGGTTACACTAATGGTGTAAGAATAACTATAGTGTAAACTTAATATGGACTTTAATATTTGATACTAACATGTTTTGTATTTGTTATCTTATTCACTCTTTAATACTTTGCTTGTTAAATGACTAATCTTGATTTATGTTGTATAACACTTGATACAACAAATGCTTGGCACTTTCATAGCCCATACTGTATGGTATAACCGACACCTGAGCTATGAAAGGAACTTGATTTGTTGTTAACATAAGTTATAATCATGAATGCTTGACGAGATTTACAAGTATTAGCATTAATCGAATAAGATGACTAATGTAATCATGTTAACAATCTATAATCTGATTGGAACCTCCTTTGTGTGTGGTTTCCAATTGAATAATAAGAGTTTATACTATACTTGTTTGACATACCATTAGTGGATCCTCTAACCTTGATATTTATTATTATCATTGTTTAATCGTTACATTAATATTCCATCTCAAAGTTCTCATCATCTTCTTCTTCTTCTCCTTCTCCTTCTTTTTCTTTATTACTACTACTACTACTACTACAACTACTACTACTACTATTACTACT
>NW_011500040.1:0-1094 GCF_000495115.2 Populus euphratica | reverse complement strand
TATTATTATTATTACTACTATTATTATTAGTATTACTACTACTACTATTATTGTTATTATTATTGTTGTTATTATTATTGTTGTTGTTGTTGTTATTATTGTTATTGTTGTATTATTGTTGTTGTTGTATTATTGTTATTTATAATTTGTACAATTAACCTCCCTGGGGTTCGACCCCGGTCTTGCCGGGTTATTTATTACTTCGACACTCCTGCATTTAGGAGAAGACAACTGCTTGACCGCTTTTTATGATCGGCTTGTTTTAACTCGCAAGTGCACGAGTGTGCGATGTAACAATTAACTCGGTAAGATCGAGGTCATATCCACATAGAGCTAGATCTGGAAATTAAGCTAGGTAACAAAAAAAAACTTAGTTGAAAATAATTGATGGATTTGTTTTCAAAGATGAAAAAGTGTAAATAGATTTTAAATGACAAGAAAAAGTAAGTCTTGGTCCAAATCAATTTTAATGGTGATGTATTGGTGATTTCTTCAACATATATAAGATAACTCAACCTAATCTCAACGATGGTGATATTAGATCGGAAGATATTACAATGAAGTTTAGAAAGATGAAGATTGATTATTGCTTAAGAATGAACAAGTACTTTCATATTAAGTAAGACATTGAATCAAGCAATCTCTATACCAAAACTAAAGTTTGTGCATAAAAATTCAAGATTATAACATTACCTAAATGATTTCTAAAATTTCTTTGCAATAATAAATCATTCATGAAGAAAATGAGAAGATAAACATTAAGATTCATTCATATCCTAAAGAACTCACCTCAATCGCCATTATCCTTGATTTGGATCCAAGAAAGAGTTTAGCCAACCATGATTATATATAAGAACACTTCAATAAACATGAAATAACTTGAATTAAACTGAAATAATAAGTTTTACAAACTAAAAAACCGAAATCTATAAAGAAGAATACAACACAATTTCAGAAAAAATTCGGACACAAATCTGACTCTAACTTTGAACAGCAATTTGACCCTCTTAGAAGCCTTATCTCGATGTATATTTATAGGAAATTCTGTCACCTTTCCAGATCATTAAAGAACAGCTCATTTGGACACTTGAGTC
>NW_011501371.1:38118-45549 GCF_000495115.2 Populus euphratica | reverse complement strand
TGATTGAAGCAAAGGTCCGATTATCAGGTGAGTCCTCTAATTCCTTTATTTCACACATGCCTGGAACAGGTAAAAGCACTTTTGCAAAGAAACGTCGTGCAAAACGACTCCAAGTTTGTCATCGATGTGCTAGATGGACTTGTAATACACAATGTCGTTCTTTAGGAATGGTATCTATAAATCGTGAAGATAAAATACAATTCATTAAGGATGGCCTGAGTAAGGAGTCTTTAGATAATCTTCTATTGACTCTTGAGACGCATTCTAGTGGAGATGTGCATCGTGCAATTCATGATTTATGGCCACTATTTCATAAAGAACATGATCAACTTAGTCTTGGGAATTTGACTAAAAAAGACCCTGTTTGCCAGTTTTTAAGAAAACTGGATGGGAAGCCTATCCCCGACCCATAGAGGGCGTTTAAGCTGTTCTTGGATGTAAAGCCAAGGGAAGATGTGAGCCACAATCATAACTACCTGTACATACATATGCTTTTTTTTCAAAAGTAAATAAATAAATAAATAAAAAGAGAGAGAGAGAGTGTGAGACTCCAGCTGGCCTACATATAGAAATGGCAAGTTCCTCACGTCATCAAATAAGAAATATTTGTGTTTTCGGTGGATCTAGTCCTGGGAAAGAAAAGGAGTTTTTAGAAGCAGCAAATCATCTTGGTCAGGCGAGAGAAAGATTCATTTAGTGTATGGGGCCTGGAGTCTTGGGTTAATGGGCGGTGTGTCAATAGCTGCATTTTTAGGAGGTAGTCAAGTTTTAGGAATCGTCCCTGAAGCTTTGGCACAAGGGACATCATTGGAAAAACATGTTTAACCATGCTGATGCCTTCATTGCTTTACCAGGTGGTCTAGGCACATTGGAAGAGATCTTTCATATTTCCTCTTGGGCTCAATTGCACATTCACCATAAACCCATAGGTTTGTTAAATGTTAATGGTTATTATGATAAATTGTTGTCTTTTCTTGATCATGCTGTGGAACAGGAATTTCTAATATCTTCTGCACGACAAATCATAATCTCTGCTGCTACTGCTGAACAGTTGATTGACCAACTACAATCTTTCATTCCTGTGATTGATCCTTCCATGAGTCGTATAAATTGGTCATCTACGGGAAGCCGTAAAAAGCTTAGATTGGATTTGAGCCTTCATTTGTGAATTTTTGTGTCTTTTAGTTTTATTATTATGTTTTGTTATTTCTTATTTTTGTTTCAGTGTGTTTCAGGTTTTGTCAGTGTTCCTTATTTCAGGTGATATCTTCTATACTCTATCTTTCTACCTTAGCACATTGAGGACAATGTCTCGTTTTGGTTGGGGGGAGAGGGTAGTAGTTGATAAAAAAAAAAAATTGTTTTTCATTTCATAAAGCATGTGCATAATTGTTGTTACTAGGATGGCAGAGTAAAGGAGTTCTTTTGTTAAAGTGACTCTTGAGACGCATCTTAGTAACCATTCTTAACAAGGTCTATTATAATACTTCCTGAAATATTCAGGTTTACAAACTCTCGTATTGTTACCACTTAATTCTGCTCATATACTTATTTAACATGTATTTTTTAAACCTTAATTTACACACACACACTTTAACATATGATTGTGGGTTGCATATTGGATTATTACATTATTTATGTTCTTTTGTTAAAGATAACAACTAAGGGAAAGGGATTGTATATAATTAAAAAAAAAACATGGAAAAAAAAAGAAAAAAATAAAAAAAACATGAAAAAAAAAGAAAGAAAAAAAAGAAAAAAAGAAAAAAAAATGATGATAATAAAAATGTAGATAAGTTTGATTTCGTAGCCTCCCTAACCTAAGCAATTAAGCCCGAAGGGGTGTTTTAACACCTAATACCCTAAAGTCAACTGACTTGGGAGCTATTGGCCCAACGCTTGTTACATGAGTTGAGGAGAAAAGCTTAAGGGAATCAAACATTGCACTATCTACATATCAGTATCTGCGACCCGAGTTACTAAGCTCGTAGGGGTGTCTTAACACCTAATGCCCTAAGACCAACTGGTCTGGGAGTCATTAGCTGAAAGCTCGTTACATGGGTTAAAGATGCATGATATTTTTAAAGTATATGTATATAGAGTTAAAAAAAAAAGAAGAAGAAAAAAAAAAGACAAAAATAATAATCCTAACCCAAGGAAGTTAACCTTAAACATTAGAACAAAAATTTTGTTTTCTTCCAAGAAAAGCCCCATAATTATGTGTTGATACATTGAGCACAAAAGAAAGGTTTATTAATATCTTGTTAAGTGGTATTGAGCAGATATATAAATTTAATGAGAATTTGTTTATCTGGATAGATTAATGGAAGTTAAATGATGAATACCTTGCTTTGTGAAATTTGCAAATTGTTTTAACGCTTTGATTACTAGGGACTAGTAATAAGCTGGTTGAGGGGTGTGATTAGTACTTAAAAGTGCATTTTTATCATAGTTTTATATCATCATTTTGCACTTGAAGTATCAATAACTCCTTAACAAAAGCATGTTTTATAATAATATATCTAATAATATAAGATACCTTTAATTTGTGGTAAATGTCTATTTTTAATGCAGGCCTATCACATAAATGAAAGGATTGATTGATGACTTGAAGAACTTAAATTGCAAGGATAAAGAGATGGCCAAACTTAGAAAAGAGATGTTGGTGCAATCCAAACCGGAACACTGTTCGGTAAATGGGTCATATCTGGAGCTATATATCTCAGATTTAGGTCCAATTTATATGGATGGAAAGGTAAGACATAGGCCTACAACTTTCATATGGAGCCCAAGATCTAAAAAGGCCATTATCAAGTCCAAATTGTAGCAACAACAAAGAAGCCCGAATCTGTCTTCCAGCCCGAGCACTGTTCGGTATTTTGGCCATATCTGGAGTTCTAGAAGTCCAAATGAGCTGAAATGTTTACACAAGCAAGCTGAGACAATTTCCTACAACTTTCATGTTTGCAACTGGAGCCAGTTTTGACGTTATCAATGACGTTTTGGGCAGACAAGAGAAGATAAGGATTGTCACCAAGTCAAAAGTTGGCCACCCACTTATCAATTAGTCATCAAATCAATAGTTCCCAATTTTGGCCTATAAAAGGAGGCATTTGCCATGCATTTAGGCATCTTGGTTTCCAGATCAAGATCATGCTCTTCCTTTCTCTCTTTGTATTTTTTGTAATGTTTATGCTTTGCTTTCATTAATATTAAGTTTATGCCTTTCATTTCCTTTCCTTTACTTAGTTAACTTTTATGTTCTTATTTTGTTTATCTATTTTGCTTTCTTTCATTATGTCTAGCTAAGTTACTTATGTCAAGGTGAAAAGGTTACACTAATGGTGTGAGAATAAGTATAATGTAAACTTAATATGGACTTTAATGTTTGATACTAACATGTTTTATATTTGTTATCTTGTTCACTCTTTAATACTTTGCTTGTTAAATGACTAATCTTGATTTATGTTGTATAACACTTGGTACAACAAATGCTTGGCACTTTCATAGCCCATAATGTATGGTATAACCGACACCTGAGCTATGAAAGGAACTTGATTTGTTGTTAACATAAGTTATAATCATGAATGCTTGACGAGATTTACAAGTATTAGCATTAATTGAATAAGATGACTAATGTAATCATGTTAACAATATATAATCTAATTGGAACCTCCTTTGTGTGTGGTTTCCACTTCAATAATAAGAGTTTATACTATACTTGTTTGATATACCATTAGTGGAACCTCTAACCTTGACATTTGTTATTATTATTGTTTAATCCTTACATTAATTTTCCATCTCCAAGTTCTCATCTTCTTCTTCTTCTTCTATTTCATATACCATTAGTGGAACCTCTAACCTTGACATTTGTTATTATTATTGTTTAATCCTTACATTAATATTTCATCTCTAAGTTCTCATCATCATCATCTTCTTCTTCTTCTCTTTCTTTATTATTATTGTTATTATTATTATTATTATTATTATTATTATTGTTGTTGTTGTTGTTGTTGTTGTTGTTGTTGTTTATGTTGTTTTATAATTGTTGTTTATAATTTGTACAATTAACCTCCCTGTGGTTCGACCCCGGTCTTGCCGGGTTATTTATTACTTCGACACTCCTGCACTTGGGAGAAGACATCAACCTTTTAGTCGTGTCACTCACTTAGATTGAGACTCTAAAAAACTGAATATGAAAATAAATTCACACTAGGTTCAAAATCAAGTAAGGCTCTTTCAATTTTATGTTCTCTAATAAAGCAAGAAATTATAGGACAACAAGGGTCTTTATATTTCAAAGCATTGTTATTTTGAAGAATGACACTTGTTCGTCTAAAAAGGCTTTCTTTTTCACATTTAGTTTTCTCATCATAGTGCATAGATCTTTCACAAATTTAACATAAGAAGGAACATGTTTAATAGTATCCAGCAAAGGTATATTGATCCTTACCTGTTTGAAAGTTCCAAAGATTTCAGAGTTGTGATTGAGTTTTCTTTGTTTGGTCATGGCATGAGAAAATAAAAGTGCTGGTGGGGAATCAGTATTTTCTTTGCAATATTCAAATTCAACCCCTTCCTTCCCTCAGAGATTGACTCATCATTTTTCTCACAAGGTTCAAGAGTGGGTTTTTTAATAACCTTACCACTGCGAAGAGTAGTGACTAATTTGACTTGATCCATGTGCTAGCTTTCGGAACTACTTGTATTTGCATTGTATTGCCCTTTGAGATTTTATTGTGGTTGAGATGGAAACTTACTTTTCTTATGAAAACTGAGAGCAGATGTTAATTTTGCAAGAGTATCTTTAAAATCTGTCATGCTTTGAGCAAGTTGAGTATTGATTGTCTCTTGCTTTTTAATGATTGCATGCAATGTTTCTTCAAGATTTCTTCTAGAAAATGAAGCATAAAGAGGTGCATATCCATGAGAACTTTAGAAATTATAGTGTGCTTGAAATGGTAGTTGTGAAGTTTGTGTATTGTTATTATCACTCTTCCAACTAAAATTTAGGTGATTTCTCCAACCAGGGTTGTATGTTTATGAGTATGGGTTATGACTAGGTCTTTGAAAACTGTTTAAAGCATGGGCTTGCTTATGGAGAGATTTCTTAAAAAAAGAAAAAGGTAGACAGTCATTGGTTAAATGTTCATTGGTTTCATAGATTTGACACACAATGTCTTGAACATATTTTAATTAACCACTTTTTTTTAATTCTAATGCCTCGACTTTTCTAGCTAAAGATGCAAACTTAGATTAGAGGTCATGATCTTTTCTAAGGTTGTATATTCTTCCACTAGATGTATGAGGTTGATTTTTACTCGGTGCCTCATAAGTGCCTATAGTGTCCTAATTTTGAGCATTTTTAGCTAATAAGTATAAGTACTCCATTGTTTCATCAAGGTCTATCTTCAAAAGTTCCATTACACATTAATTCAATTCTTTGCCTATCTCAAGGTATTAACCTTTCATAAAAATGTGAAACCAATCTCGTTTCAAAACTATGATGAGGGCAAGTATTAAGCAAATCTCGATACCTATCTCAACATTGGTAAAATATTTCTCCTGTTTTTTGAGTGAAAGTGGTGATTTATCTTATGAAAGAGTTTGTTCTATGAGAAGGAAAAAACTTCTTTAAAAACTGTTGTTGCATTTTATCCCAAGCACGAATGGATCTAGGTCTCAAATTTTGTAGCTATGTTTTAGCATTATCTTTTAATGAAAAAAAGGAAAAGCTTTAATATAATGGTGTTCTTGCTACAATTTGAGTCATTATACATATTATAGACCTCCTTAAATTCCCTTAAATACAAGTATGAATTTTCTAAATCTAAGTCATGAAAAAAAGGTAAAATTTGAATAATGTCTTACTTAAAATTAAAAGATTGATGTCTTCTCCCAAGTGCAGGAGTATCGAAGTAATAAATAACTCGGCAAGACCGGGGTCGAACCATAAGAAAATTAATTGTATAAATTATAAACAACAATAATGTTGCGATGTCGTGGTCGCACAAATTAATTACCCTAGCTTAAAACACAACACACAAGATAGTATAGAGCAAGTAAGGGGTCGATCCCACAAGGAAGATTTAGTTCAGATTTTTATGCTATATGTTATGCAATTGGGGGGTTTTGATTTGTGATGATCTAAACTATAGAAGAAATTAAGCTAGCAAACAAAATCAATTGAAATCGAAATTTATCAAGAAAACAAACCTTGGTTGCAAGCACACATCCACCAATGGAAATTAGAACCGATCCTTGAAACAAAAATACAATTTATATTCTGAATTTTTATCTTTTTTTAATGTTGGTTAATTAACGGATCCACCGTATAACTAACCCTAACCAATAAACAATCACAATGTCCACATTAATGATTTAGTTCAATGACAGCCCTAAGAACTAGATATTTGAGTGTTCTCCCTAAGTTTAATAATGTAGTTCCGCCACAATTATCAAGCTTAGTTGCTTCACAAGTTCATACATCACAACTCCGGTTTTGATACCAAACTTAGCAATAAATTGTTCACAATAATAACTTAGAGTTCCGCTCTAGCAATTAACAACAACAATCATAGAAAATATGCATAGGAAAACAACCATACTTATTCATAATATAAACTGAAAATAAAAGGAAGAATAAATCTCACAGTTCTTGAAATCCAAAGGTTTGTTATGTCATTGCAACCAAAAAAAGAGCTTAGCCATGCATAACCATTGAACAATTACTCTTAAAGAATGAAGAGGGCATGATTTTTTTGGGTTTGTAGAGGAGAGAATTTGTGTTTCTTCACTTCTGGCTGCTGCCCCCCTTCTCTCCTCTCTCTCTTTCTTTTTATATGCTAAGAAACCCTAGTTCCTAATTTACAAAGTAGTCCTCCCTTAAGTTGACAATTGACATTTAAGTACTTCAATAACTATTTTCCCTAAAAAAGAGAAATAGCCTTGCATGAAATCTTCAAACTCTGACTTAGAGGAGCTAAATTGCTGATATAAAAACTTGGATGATGGTTTAGAAGCTTCAAAACGTAATTTGGACTCATTTCTTCACGAAACCTGATTGTTGGCAGAATTCAGTTGTCATCTTTGAAAATTCATATCTCCCTCATCTGACATCGTTTTTGGATGACATTTGGATCGTTTATAGAACTTGGAGTCACAAATCCAACAAAATTGAGTTTTGCTGAAAATTGGAGCGTTTCTAGACCTTTGAGTCATGAATCCAACACAATTGAGTTTGCATCAATTGGACTTCTATAGCTCCAGATATGGAATTTTGAATGGACAAAGGTCAACAGTGGCAGAATACGAGATTTGACTTTGAAGGATGTGATTTCCATGATCTTCCTCTTTTTATTTTTCTTGCATTACATTTCCAGAAAGGTATGGATGTTATCTTTTTAGTGCCACTGGAATCACTTCATTTTC
>NW_011501371.1:29075-37894 GCF_000495115.2 Populus euphratica | reverse complement strand
AGCCCCTGGAATCACTTCATTTTGATCTCTAGAAATCACGCTCTGCACAAAACATTGACTGAACGTCAAATCTGCCAATTATCTCCAACTTACTCCTTTTTTTGCATTTTTCATCCAAAAGTGTCTTCAAAACATAAAACAAAGAATATCAAGGCATTTTACATATAAAACATGGACAAAACATTAGGTAAATATGGGTAAAACTATCGAATAATATGGTTACATCAAATACCCCCACACTTAGCTCTTTCTCGTCCTCGAGAAAGGATAAATAAAATTAAATTGAAAATAACCATGATCAATCTCTTAATCTCCCATCAATGTCCAAGAGTACAAGCATTATAAATAAGAATATAATAAAAAAGGATAAAATAAATAAATTTTTATGAATTTGTTTACATGCAAACTTCAAAATTCAATCAATCGTCGGGATTTAAATGAAATCTATGTCATGCCAAAGTGATAGGTCCTCTCATTGATATACACTCCAACACTCATGTGTTTAGGGTTTATGTGTTTAAATCTCTCAAATTCAATCAAAGAGTATGTTCTACCATAAGCTTGCTTTTCAATCTCATCTCCATTACTAACATATTACAAACAATGCATGAATCAAAAGGTCTTATTTTCCGGTTGTAATGGGGCTGAGGTTAAGGTGAGGTAAAAGAGAGTAAAAGAAAAGGTTCAAATCAAAGAAAGTAGAGCATTCCGAAAAATGATATTTCAAACAAGATATTCCATCAAAGCTCATAAATTTTTCATCTTTAATCACCAATGCTCAACTCCTTTTGATTGGAAGCTATTTTAACATAAACTCTTAAGAACATAAAGGAACATTTTTTTTTCTTTTTTTCTTTTTTTTTTGTAATTTTGCCCATCTTTTCATCAAGCATCACTTCTTCTATCTTTTCACATAATTTCCAACCATAATTCCATGAAGTATCACAAGTACATGCTCTACTAATCCTTGGCCAGGGGAAAAGGAAAATATATATAAAGTTAAGGCTTATACATGGATAAAGCAAAGAAAAGATAAACAAGCTCAAAAGGGGCTCACTAAGGATAATATGTTTTAGGTTGGCTTTTTTGGTTCAAGTGCTTTAAAATTCCTATTGCCTTTATCATCTTCATGTATATTTGTAATGGAATATAATCTCAATAAGATATGAAGCAAGTTCTAGAGATACATATCATTGAAAGAATGCACACTCAAAGAATACAATGTTGAAGGCTCAAAAACTTGCAGTGGTATAACACTATAAAATCAACATGGCATATTCTCAAAGTCAATCCCTAAACCAATTGAACCTTAAAATTTGCATGCATACTCTTTCATTTGATTTATATCTTCATCTATCTCAATTAATTCTCATACATAATACTCATATTCTCAAAAACCAATGGGAGTTAAAAAGATCAAACACAATTTTTTTTTTTAAGAACAATAAAGAAAACTAAAATAAGAAAATAAAAATTCTCCCAATACCCCCACACTTAAAACACAACATTGTCCTCAATGTTGAAATAAAAGCAAAGGAACATAAGAGAATGACAGAAAATAAATTAAAATACAAAAAAATAAAAGATAAGGAAAAAGAGAGCAAATCTGATTTTTCTTTTTGTGTGCTGGGTTGCCTCCCAGTAAGCGCTTTTGTTTTATGTCATTGGCTTGACATGTGGCATGCTCATTCTTCATAGATTGGTTCAGCTAACTCTACAGAAGCGGTGAGTTCTGCCGTCCAACCTTCATAGAAAGGTTTCAAACGATGTCCATTGACCTTGAGTACTTTGCTGGTTTCTAAACTTGTAATTTCAACTGCACCATAAGGAAAAATATTAGAAACAACAAAGGGTCCAATCCAATGAGAGCGCAATTTTCCAGGAAAAAGTTTTAAACGCGAATGATAAAGAAGGACTTTGTCTCCAACATGAAAGTCCTTTCTTGTAAGCATTCGGTCATGAAGATTCTTAGTCTTTTCTTTGTAAATTCTTGCATTCTCGTAAGCATCATTTCGAATTTCTTCCAACTCTTGCAGTTGCAATTTTCTTGCAATCCCAACAGCATCATAATCCATGTTGCATTGTTTAATGGCCCAAAAAGTTTTGTGTTCAAGCTCCACCGGTAGATGACATGCTTTCCCATAAATCATTCTATAAGGTGACATTCCTATAGGTGATTTATAAGCAGTCCTATAAGCCCAAAGTGCATCTCCAAGGCGTAGACTCCAATCTCGTCGGTTAGGTTGCATTGTTTTCTCCAAAATGGACTTGATTTCTCGATTGGAAATTTCAGCTTGGCCATTCGTTTGTGGATGATATGTTGTGGATGTTCGATGAGTCACATGATATTTGTGTAGCAATGCTTCCATGGAACGATTGCAGAAATGAGTGCCACGATCACTGATGATAGCTTTAGGGATGCCAAACCTATCAAATATATGAGTCCTGACAAAATCTAAAACAACCTTAGCATCGTTAGTTCGTGTGGCTTTCGCCTCAATCTATTTGGACACATAATCAACAACAAGAAGAATATAAAGATTTCCAAAAGAAGAAGGAAATGGACCCATAAAGTCAATACCCCAAACATCAAAAATTTCACTTACAAGAATATTTGTTAAAGGCATTCGATTTTTATGAGTGATATTACCTGTTCTTTGGCATTTTTCACATGATTTGCAGAAGTGATATGCATCTTTAAAAATAGAAGGCCAATAGAAACCACTTTCAAGTACCTTGTGGGCTGTTCTTTTTACTCCAAAATGCTCATCATAAGAATGAGAATGACAAAAAGTGAGAATGGAATGAAATTCATCCTGTGGTACACATCTCCTTACTACTTAATCCACATAAAATTTCCACAAGTAAGGAGTATCCCAAAAATAATATTTAGCATCAGCTCGTAACTTGTCCTTTTGGGATGTAGACAAACCTGGAGGGAATTTTTTGGTGACTAAATAGTTCACCAAATCAGCATACCATGGTCTTGTAGAGGAGTGCAACATATACAACTGTTCATCAGGAAATGTTTCTCTTATTGTTTCAGTTGGAATATCCTCGGTCCTCAGTCGACTCAAGTGATCAGCCACATGGTTTTCGGCACCTTTTTTGTCTTTGATCTCAAGATCAAATTCTTGTAAAAGCAAGATCCACCTAATCAGTCTTGGTTTGGACTCCTTCTTCTTCAAAAGATACCTGAGAGCTGCATGGTCAGTAAAAACAATGACTTTTGTACCAAGTAGATATGACCTGAATTTTTCAAGAGCAAACACCACTGCAAAAAGTTCCTTTTCAGTTGTATGGTAATTGCATTGTGCTCCATCCAACATGCGAGAAGTGTAGGCGATAACATACAAATTCTTCCCAATTCTTTGCCCAAGCACAACTCCTACTGCATAGTCACTCGCATCACACATTATCTCAAAAGGTTCATCCCAATTTGGTGGTTGGATGATAGGGGCAGATGTGACACGTCTCTTAAGCTCATTATGGGCATCTTTATAGGCTTGATCAAACACAAAATCCACTTATTTGGCTAATAGTCTACACAAAGGTGCTGTAATCTTCGAGAAATCTTTGATAAAGCGTCGATAGAAACCTGCATGACCTAGAAAAGAACGAACTTCCCTCACGCATGAGGGGTAAGGAAATGATGAAATAACATCTATCTTAGCTTTATCAACTTGTAATCCATGTGAAGACACAACATGCCCAAGAACTATTCCTTGTTCTACCATAAAATAACACTTTTCATAGTTCAAGACAAGGTTTGTTTCAATGCACCTTTTTAGGATCAAAGATAAATTTTCTAGACATTTATCAAAAGAATCACCATATATCGTGAAATCATCCATAAAAACCTCGATTATTCTTTCAACATAGTCAGAAAAAATACTCATCATGCATCTTTGAAAAGTTGCAGGAGCATTACAAAGACCAAAAGGCATTCTCCTATATGCATATGTACCAAATGGACAAGTAAATGTAGTTTTTTCTTGATCCTCAGGATTAATAACAATCTGATTGTATCCACTATATCCATCAAGAAAGCAATAAAAAGACTTACCTGCTAGGCATTCAAGCATTTAATCAATGAATGGTAATGGGAAATGATCTTTGCGTGTAGAAAGATTGAGCTTTCTGTAATCAACACACATTCTCCATCCACTCGAGATGCGAGTAGGAATGAGCTCATCATTTTTGCTTTTTACCAATATGATTCTGGTCTTTTTAGGCACCACATGGATTGGTGCCACCCATTTACTGTCAGTGATGGGGTAAATGACTCCTGCATCTAACAGTTTTAAAATTTCAGCTTTCACTACCTCCATCATAGGTGGGTTCAACCTCCTTTGCAGTTCCCTTGTTGGTTTTGCGTTGTCCTCCAATAGTATGTGATGCATACACATTGAGGGACTAATGCCCTTGATGTCAGCTAAAATCCATCCAATGGCCATTTTGTGATCACATAACAACTTCACAAGTTTTTCCTCTTGTATACTTGTCAATCCTTTTGCTATGATAACGGGAAGTGTATTGTTGTCGCCAATGAATACATACTTCAAATTATCGGGCAAAGGTTTTAATTCTAACTCGGGGGCCTGTAAAATAGATGGCAAAAGCTTTTTATGTGAGAGTAATAAATCAATAAAGACATTACCATGGGGAACGGTTTGTAAAGCTTGTAAGGCCAATACTAATTCGTGCATGTTTTGGGGAACACATATGTGCCTCTCCATCTCTTCTATCTTGGTGAAATCATAGCCATAGCTCAAAGCTATGCTTAATCCATCTTCGCAATCAAAATCACAAACTTGCTGCACACACTTATCAATTTGGTCATAGCATGTGATAGAATAAACATTGCTATAAGGATATTTCATTGCATCATGAAAATTGAATTCAATTTTTTCATCTCCTACCTCCATAGACAAGGTATCCTTACCACAATCAATCTTTGTGTTGGCAGTTTTCAAGAATGGTCTTCCAAACAATATAGGAGTGCTGGTTGATGAATCACAAGAATCATGTTCCATATCAAGAATATAAAAGTCACATGGAATAACTAAAGTATCAATCTTGACTAGGACATCCTCTATCACACCAAGTGGGTAAACCAAACTACGATCCACAAGTTGTATTACAATGCTAGTTTTATGTAAAAGGCTCAAGACTAAGAGAATCATAAACATGTTTGGGTATAACACTAATGGATGCACCTAAATCACACAAGGCCCTCTTGAAACTAGCATTACCAATAACACATGGGATAGTAAACGCACCTAGGTCCTTTTGCTTCAAAGGCATATTCTTTTGAACAACAGCAGACACAACTTCACACATACTTACCATTTCATGACCTTTCAATTTGAAAGCTCTCTTGGTAGTACACAACTCCTTCAAAAATTTAGCATAGTTGGGAATTTGCTTGATAGCATCAAGCAAAGGAATGTTGAGTTCTACTTTTTTGAAAACCTCTAAAATCTCTTTTTCTTTGTCCTCTTTCTTTGACCTAGAAGAACTCACAGGAAAGGGTGGAATTGCTTTAAAACTGGAATTCATTGAGTGAGGAGTTACCTTTGGAGTGTTGGTCGATGTTTTAGTTTGTGAAGGAGGATGATGTTCCTTCTTTGTACTCAATTCAGTTTCTATCTCTTCTTCTTCCTCCATCTCAATTTGTTTTGACCTTTTCTCTTCAAATTCTTTCCCACTTCTCAGCATGATTGCACTAACATTCTCTTTTGGATTCAATGCTTGGGAGGGCAATTTTCCATTCATTTGTGCCTCCAATTCCCCTACACTTGAAGCTACTTGCCCCATTTGCTTCTCCAAGTTGTGAATACTTGACCTTGTTTCCTGTTGAAAAGACATGACATTTTGTTGCAAGGTAACAGCATTAGAAGCCAAAGTTTTCATCATCTCACGAAGATCATCATTGGATGACGACCCCGTAACATTGGAGTTTGTGACTAGAGGGGGTTGTCTTGCTTGATAATTCTGTTGGGGCTGAAATCCATGGGGATGGAATTGGCGGCCTTGATTGCCTTGTTGGGATGGGTTGCCATAGCGTAAGTTGGGATGATCTCTCCATCCAAGATTGTACGTGTTGGAAAAGGGATCATATTTACGCTAGGGCTGTCCGTTGAATGCTCCATCAATTGCATGAGCTTGTTCAATGTAATCTTCTTGCATTGTTGGGCACATATCCGAAGCATGTCCTTGTAAGGAGCATATGCTACAAACTTTCACTTGCTGCACATTTCCACAAGCCAAAGAACGCACAAGAGAAGTAAGATCATTAACTTTATTTTCAAGGTTAGAAATACTTACCTCATTTACTCGTTTGTTAGAGAAGTCTCCACGAGTGCCAAACTGTTTTGAGTTAGCTGCCATGTTTGAGATCAATTGGCGTGCAGCCTCGGGTGTCTTTTCCACCAATGCGCCTCCACTTGCAGCATCAATGATACTACGATCAGTAGGCATCAATCCTTCATAGAAATATTGAATGAGCAGTTGATCGGGTATTTGATGATGAGGGCATTGAATGCATAGTTGCTCAAATCTTTCCCAATACTCGGAGAGTGTCTCTCCATGAGATTGTCGAATCCCATATATTTCTTTTCTTATGATGGCAACTCGAGATGCTGGGAAATACTTCTCAAGGAAAATCTTTTTCATGGCATTCCAAGTTCCAATAGATCCTGGGAGAATAGAGAAAAGTCATGCCTTTGCTGCCCCTTTTAAAGAGAAAGGGAAAGCTTTCAACTTAACTTGTTCTTCATCAACTCCATTCGGTTTCATGCCAACACAAACCATATGGAACGCCTTGAGATAAGTATGAGGATCTTCTCCTGCAAGACCATTAAATGTTGGTAACAAATGTATAAAACCATATTTGAGCTCAAAGTTTACATTATTGTCAATGTTTATGCATAGTGGCTGATTTTCCACATTAGGAGCAGCAAGCTCCTTGAGTGTTTGTTGTCGTGCAATAGCCATGGTGTTGAGGCGAGCTTCCTTGCGTAACCTGCGTAAAGTTTTTTCTATTTCGAGATCCAACTGCACTTGAATTTGATTAGTAGAGCGGGTTACTGGCATAAATCATCAAGAAAACTCAAAAGAAACCAATCACACAAGAGACCGAAAATAAAGCAAATTGTATGAAAATCCTACGTCGTTTGGGGTTAGTAGTATACTACTAGTCTTATTCAGAACGTCGTTTTCCTTCAGGAAAATAAAATCTGAAACCTAATTCCATAAACAATTCTGTTTTGAACAGTATCGCCACCGCAAATAAATAGTACGGCCGCAAAAAAAAAATATGTTTCTCTTTTTTTTTCAGAAATATAAATAAAAAATCACAGCAACTAAAAATAACAGTACAAGCACAAGAATCAACTAAAATTACTTCCCCGGCAACGGCGCCAAAATTTGTTGCGATGTCGTGGTCGCACAAATTAATTACCCTAACTTAAAACACAACACACAAGATAGTATAGAGCAAGCAAGGGGTCGATCCCACAAGGAAGATTTAGTTCAGATTTTTATGCTATACGTTATGCAATTGGGGGGTTTTGATTTGTGATGATCTAAACTATGGAAGAAATTAAGCTAGCAAACAAAATCAATTGAAATCGAAATTTATCAAGAAAACAAACCTTGGTTGCAAGCACACATCCACCAATGGAAATTAGAACCGATCCTTGAAACAAAACTACAATTTATATTCTGAATTTTTATCTTTTCTTAATATTGGTTAATTAACGGATCCGCCGTATAACTAACCCTAACCAACAAACAATCACAATGTCCGCATTAATTATTTAGTTCAATGACAGCCCTAAGAACTAGATATTTGAGTGTTCTCCCTAAGTTTAATAATGTAGTTCCGCCACAATTATCAAGCTTAGTTGCTTCACAAGTTCATACATCACAACTCCGGTTTTGATACCAAACTTAGCAATAAATTGTTCACAATAATAACTTAGAGTTCCGCTCTAGCAATTATCAACAACAATCATAGAAAATATGCATAGGAAAACAACCATACTTATTCATAATATAAACTGAAAATAAAAGAATGAATAAATCTCACGGTTCTTGAAATCCGAAGGTTTGTTGTGTCCTTGCAACCAAAAAAAGAGTTTAGCCTTGCATAACCATTGAACAACTACTCTTAAAGAATGAAGAGGGCATGATTTTTTTGAGTTTGTAGAGGAGAGAATTTGTGTTTCTTCACTTCTGGCTGCTACCCCCCTTCTCTCCTCTCTCTCTTTCTTTTTATATGCTAAGAAACCCTAGTTCCTAATTGACAAAGTAGTCCTCCCTTAAGTTGACAATTGACATTTAAGTACTTCAATAACTATTTTCCCTAAAAAAGAGAAATAGCCTTGCATGAAATCTTCAAACTCTGACTTAGAGTAGCTAAATTGCTAATATAAAAATTTGGATGACGGTTTAGAAGCTTCGAAACGTAACTTGGACTCATTTCTTCACGAAACCTGATTGCTGGCAGAATTCAGTTGTCATCTTTGAAAACTCATATTTCCCTCATATGACATCGTTTGTGGATGAAATTTGGAGCGTTTATAGACCTTTGAGTCAGGAATCCAAACAAATTGAGTTTGCATAAATTGGACTTCTATAGCTCTAGATATTGAATTTTGAATAGACAAAGGTCAATAGTGGCAGAATGCGAGATTTGAATTTGAAGGATGTGATTTCCATGATCTTCCTCTTTTTATTTTTCTTGCATTACATTTCCAGAAAGGTATGGATGTTAGCTTTTTAGTTCCACTGGAATCACTTCATTTCGATCT
>NW_011501371.1:0-29033 GCF_000495115.2 Populus euphratica | reverse complement strand
TGCCACTAGAATCACTTCATTTCGATCTCTAGAACTCACGCTCTGCACAAAACATTGACTGAACGTCAAATCTGCCAATTATCTCCAATTTACTCCTTTTTGCATTTTTCATCCAAAAGTGCCTTCAAAACATAAAACAAAGAATATCAAGGCATTTTACATATAAAACATGGACAAAACATTAGGTAAATATGGGTAAAACTATCGAATAATATGGTTACATCAAATAATATAACAATTATAATAGTAATAGTAATAGTAATAGAAGAAGAAAAAGAACTTGATGAGAACTTTGAGATGAAAGATCAATGTAAGGATTAAACAATGATAACAACAAATATCAAAGTTAAAAGATCCACTAATGGTATTTTAAATAAGTATAGTATAAACTCTTATTATGCAACTAAAAACTACATACAAAAGAGGTTCCAATTGGATTATAAATTGTTAACATGATTATATTAGTTATCTTATTTGAATAATGCTAATACTTATAAATATTGTCAAGCATTCATGATTATAACTTATATTAACAACAATTAAAGTTTCTCTCATAGCACCGGTGTAGGTTATATCATACAGTTGTGATATGAAAGTCTAAATGACCTCCAAATAAAAGTTCTAGGAAATTGTCTCGGCTTTCCAAAAAAAAAATTGAGGTCATTTGGACTTCTAGAACTCAAGATATGGGATGAACACTAAACAGTATCTAGGTTGCAGGACAGATTCAGACTTTTCTGTTGTTGCTACAATTTGAACTTGAAAATGGCCTTTTTAAAACTAGACCTCTATATAAAAGTTGTACGCCTTTGTCTTACCTTTCCATCCATATAAAGTAGACCTAAATTTGAGATTTACAACTCTAGATAAGATCAAATTACCGAACAGTATTCCAGTTTAAACTGCACCAGCATCTCTTTTCTAAGTTTGACCATCTCTTTATCCTTTCAATTTCAGTTAAACTCATCAATCAATCCTTTTATTTATATGATAGGCTTAAATTTAAGATGAAAATTTATCACAAATTAAAGGTATCTTATATTATTAGATATGTTATTATAAAACATGCTTTAGTTAAGGAGTTATTGATACTTCAAGTGTAAAATGATAATATAGAACCTTGATAAAAATACACTTTTAAGTACTAATTATCTGTCATTGGTTGATATAAAACCGTTTGAATTTTATTTATATAAGTAATTCCAATTTTATACATATATTACATATATTGATATCAGCCGATTAAATCATAATACAAACTAGATTCATTTTTTTTATATACAAGTAAATCCTAGGATAATTTTCAATTTATGATTTGGTATTTTATTGAAAAATACTCTAAACAAGACTATACCATATGATGTGAACCTCGTGATTATGTGGTAATGCAACCTACAGTGAAACTTGAGATATGATATAAAAAAGATGAAAAAAGTCTGATAGGAGTGTGATACAATGAAAACCTGCTTTAAGACACCAACACTATTGGAATGAAGTAGAATAACGTCATGAAGTCAGTTAAGTCATATTCAATTCCTTTAAGAACTGAAGAATGCAAGAATCACTCTCACATGTTAAAGCTGAAAAATTCCAAAGTAATATTCATCAATGGCTATTGAAATTTTGGCTATGTAGTTTAAATAGTTCTTGAAAAATTAATTCTAATGGATCTACCCTTGTAGACTAAACTGATTCACATACAAAACTGATAAAAAAACCCTCAACTAAAAAGTCCATAACCTGATCTAAATAAGCCTTGAATCCTAACTCAATTTTTTTAAATTAAGCCTAAAAATAAAAGAAAATAATAAAAATAATTAATTTTTCATTAAATAGCATCAACCCTTATTTCTTTATGTAGTTAGAATGAATAAGGAATCTTTATAAGATAAGAATTCTGGAACATTAATGAATTGTTGCTACCCTTATAAATTATGTTTCAACTCATTAAAGATTTTTGTGGAATTAGAAAATTCTCAAAACAAGCTGTCATATTCTTTTAGAAAAAAAATCATTGCCAAATAGAAAGTCTATAAGTCAAAATGAAGTAAAAAAAAATTCATATAACATATTCTGACCTATATTGCAAGTATTTTCCAAACACTGATTCACCTAAAAATTTACTCCAACATAGACAAATATCTTTGGAATCTTCTGGAAGTTTCTGCTCAATCCAATGGTTGGATTGGATTTATGCTTAATAGCGTAAAACTGGACGATAGAAAATTTTATATCAAAATTCAAATTTGACCTTGCTTGGATTGTATCACAAGGTAGAACCGTATAATTCCCTCTTTTTCAAGAAGATTCACCCTCGAATCTTGAATAGGATTAGTAATGACTTCATTAGCCTCTTGTTTAAGCCTTTATATTTTAGAATTCCCTTATTGCTAATATTTTTCTCCAACAACATTGTATAGAAGTAGTGATTGACAACAATTTCAGATAAGTATGCAGTACTAACCACTTGCGTACATACTTTTAAATAATAACAACAACAACTCTCCTTCATCTTTTATTTTTTGGCATTGTATTACCTTTTCCTATGAAGCTTGAAGATCATAGAATAAGCTTCTACACCTATCAACTTCTTGTTTTAAACCCCCAAAATCATGGCTTAGTTTTTCGCATCTTTAAGCTAGAATCCCCCTCTATGCCCTCTCTCTTGATGAATACATGACACAAATAGGAAAAATAGAAGATGAAAACACAATAAGAATAGAGTTTACGACAGGAAGAATAGCTATCTAGACTCAAAATTACAAATTTGACTTTTGTTTAGACTAGAACTTATTGAAAATAAACAAATGTGAAAGTGATGAAAATGACTCAAACAATAGCTAAATATCCCAAATGTGATGATAATATACTGGTAAGAACAAAATCAATAAAAACAAAAAAGGTTTTGAAAGATAACGCAAAACAGACTTGCTACGGCAAGACAAAACCCGATTTTAGAACCTAAAAAAGGTTATCCAAATGACCTCGAATTTAATATATAGTATTAAGATACCAAGAAAATAATAAATATTAGTTTATAGGATGTTTTATTATGTCTAGGTACCTAAATCCCTTGTATGATCAGTTTGCGGCAGAATTAAATTTCCAATTAAAACTTTAAGAAACTGAAATCTAAACAAGACCAAATTAAATTTATGGTGCCATCTCACCTTTAATACACGGGATATGAATTTTCAATTGATTCTAAGGTAGTTTGCTTATGGTTCCCTAAGAGAAGTGTTTCTAAAGTAAAATTGAACCTCAAATTAAAACATCAAGCAAACAATATCAAGATAAGCCCAAATTTTATATATTTTGTGATCTCACCTCCAATAGATAGAATATGAAGTTGCAATTGATTCTGAGGTGATTTGCTTATAGTTCACTAAGAGTTATGTTTCTACTGCAAAATTGAACCTCAAATTAAAACTTGAATCAAAAGATATCTGAATAAGCCCAAATTTGATATATGAAGCGATTTCTCCCCCAATAGACATAATATGAAGTTTCAACTGATTCTGAGGTGTTTGCATATGGTTCACTAAGAGTTGTGTTTCTACGGCAGAATTGAACCATCCTTCAAATTTCATCTAATTTCTCTCTCTCTCTTTATATATATATATATATATATATATATATATATATATATATCAACTAATCCCTCTTTCTCTTTTTTTTTTTCTTTTTTTTTAATATACTGATATGATTAGAGATAGTAACAAGATGAAATATAACCCTTTTTTTTCTTAGATGATGTGTACAAAGAACAAAAGGATGAACGATGCAAACACTGAAAAACTTAAAGGAACACTAAAAATAACAGAAGGATATAGCCTTGTTTTGAAGTTTAGCTTTGATACCAACCGATATGAACCTCATAATTACATGGTCATGCAACTTACAATTAAGATTGAGATCTGATCTCGGAAAGCTAAAAAAGGTCTTGTTGGAGTGTGACACAATAGAAACCTACCTTAAGACTCTAACACTATTGAAATGAAATAGAATGACATCATAAGGCCAATTAATCTTTGAAAGTTAGATGTAGTTTGTTCAAGAATTAAAAAATACAAGAATCACTTTCACACGTTAAAACTGAAAAATTCATAAGTAATATTAATTAATGGCTGCTGAAATTTTGGTTACATAAGTTTAAATAGTTCTTGAAAAATTAACCCTAATGAATCTACCATTGTGGGTTGAACTAACCCACATACAAAACTGAACCAAAAACCCTCAACTGAAAAGCCCATAACTTGATCCAGATAAGCTTTGAATCCTATTTCAAAACAAAGTTCTAATTAAGCCCAAAATGGAAAAAAAAATTAATCTATCATTAAATAGTATTATCCCTTCTTTTTTTATGTAGTTGGGATAAATAAGGAATTCTTATAAAATAAGGTTCTAAAACATTAATGAATCATTGCTACCCTTGAAAATAATGTTTCAACTCATTAAAGATTACTGTGAAACTAGAAAATTTTCAAAACAAGGAGCCACATTCTTTTAGAAAAAAGATTCTTGCCAAATAGAAAGTTCACTGGTCAAAAGAAAGTAAATAATAAAATTCACACAGTTTGTTCTGACCTATATCACAAGTCATTCCCGAACTTTGATTCATTTGAAAATTTACCCTAACATACACAAATATCTCTTAAATCTTCTGATAAAGTTTACGATTGATCCAACAGTTGGATTTGAAGTTATGTTCAATAACGTAAAACTAGATTGTATAAAATTTTATGCCAAAATCTAAATTTAACCTTGCTTAAATCGTATTATAAGGTTGAATCATGTTACTATATTATAATTATACACAGGTTGATTGAATAATTTGTTTGGATGATCATGACTTTTAGTTAACCAATCCTTCAAAATCGATTAACAAAGACTCTTTTAACTTAGTTGATTTTTTATATATATATATAAATAATTGATTTTAACTCTTCTCTTTATTTTGTAGTGAATGATCATTATTTTGTTTTTTGCATTTGAACATTTGTTTCAATTGCATTCAAATAAGGTGGTTTTATTATAAAATTAAATTAAATTTAACAAACTATTTTGTGAAATTACTCGCATAAAAGTGTTAATTATGAAATTTGGCAGGGTAGATATATCACTGTAATCTTCCTCTTGCAGTAAAATGATTGATGATGAAGAGTGCATTCTATTAAACAATAACATATCAATTTAAATTATGCATGTTGCTAGAAGTTTCATGATTATCTGAAAACTTACAATTACAATATAATCTGAAACTATTCGCAATGATTTTTCAGAAAATGTAAATATATTTGTAACAAAATATAAATAATAATGACATGGATCTTGAAATGGTAGGATAAATTTTACCATGCAGTGAATTAAAAAAAGACAAGAAATTTAAAGCACTCTCGATTCTTCGAAACATCTGGGTGGAAGAGAGTCAATGAAGGTACTGATGCTCGTACCTTGTACATAGACATAGCCTTTGATTCGGCTTTTGACACGGCAACTAACTCTCTTTTGCTTTTTTCTATCATTTCTCATGCTTAGTTTTCAGTCAAGAACAGATCCATCTTTGAATCTACTGCAACTGCATGGGGTGCTGCTAAAATTTCCAGGAAAAAAAAAAAAAAAACACACGGGGAGAAGCCCCCTGCCGGTGCAAAAGTATACATTAGTTGCTAGTCTGTTGCCTTCCATCAGCGACAAACATAAGATGATCACCGTCTCTAATCAACTCAATGGCATCAATCTCAGCCCTATCCTTCCTCATTACTTTGGCAGATGAGATCCTAAATTTCTTAGAACCCATCTCAAGCAATGCCCGAAAGCTATTTGGAAGGAGGACAAGCTTTCCTGCAACTTCCCCCTTTTCGGGGCAACTAATTGTCACTCTAGCAGGACTAGTTCCATGATTATTATGACTGTTTTGGGACAGCAAGTCCTTCTCCCCCTTGTGGGCAGCTGATATCGTCCCAAAGAGGGAATTGTGAAAATGATTAATTCTTCGCCTCGGACGGGTTTGGCTCAATGATCCATCTGTAGCTGGGAATGAACCTTCTTGGGACACTGGCCGAATTGCGGGCTCACTTGTAAATCTCTCAAGGAATCGAGTTCCTTGTTCCTGCATCTCAGGAATGGCAACCAAGGTTTGCTTTTTGGCCTCTTTACGAGTTTGGAAAATCAATTTTATTTCTTCGTGCCCTTGTTGGTCAGCTAGATCCCTTGGACTCCAACCATGGCCATCTGGTTTGTCAATATCAGCACCTTGATCCAAGAGGAATCTGACTAATTCGATGTTGTCTTCACTAACTGCTACGTGTAGTGCTGTGGTCCCATTGTCCCTGGGAATTGTCACATCTCCTCCATATTGAACAATTTCCTCGAGCAAGTTCAAGTTGTTTAGCTCTGCAGCAGTGCAAGCAAAATGGCCCACTTCTCCATGATGTATGCTGGCACCATTTTCTATCAGAAGTTTGGTCAGTGATTCATGACCTCCCAGCATTGCCTCCCACAACGGTATATTTCCTTCTGAGTCTGCATGCACCTCCAAATAATTACATCACTTGAAATTATTTGAATAAATCGCTCTTCGATCACAAATCTTTCAGAGTGACTAACGTTTAATGAGGAATTCAAATTAGTAATAACAGATACCCTAATATAAACTTCTTTATTTGTCGATCGTTTAATGCTCCGATGAGAAGATCCTTATCAGAAAGATAATGTTTTAGGAGTCATGTCAAAGTATTAAGCAAATTATTCGCCACATTCAAAAGGCAAGCTTCTGGCATCAACTGAACAACTCCAACGACAGTTGACTAAAGAGGCCACGCTTAGAAAATTGCCCAGTTGTGTCTTAATTACATGGTAGTCGTCGACTCATGTCAAACGAGGTGACCTCATTTTGCAAGAAATTAATCTGAACAATATAATAAGAGAAGTCAACAAGTATACATGCATCACTACTTTATATTTTTTTTTCCCCCCTTGAAAAAAGAATGAACAGGTCTGGATAATCGACTTGATAACCTTCAATATATTATCTACAAATGAACAACTAGCAGGCCGTCAAGTTATTGCCTTATTAATTTAAACTAAAGGAAATTGAGACGTCAACTAGCCAAATTCGGGCTTTGAGCTAAAAATGATTTTATAAACAGGCGTGACAGGTGACTGGCAAGCATGCCTCTATTTATAACCGAAACCTTCTATATCGCCGATTTCAACCTCATATATGACTTGTTGGGCGTGTGCCGTGTGCATGTGACTATGCGTCTACATGTATAGTTGCAAATTAACTAAACAACTATAAACAGGCATGGTGTCATAAACTACACAGAGAATACAACTACAATGTTTGCAGTTATAGATCAATAAAAAATAGTCTACGAGTATAATGGTATGGCAAAAGGAAAATGACTCCAGCAAAAATTTCCCCAATCATGATGGTTATGGCAATAGAATAGAAGATACCTCGGCAGTTAGGATCTGCTCCATAATCCAGTAGAAGTAGCACACAGTTTTCACTTCCTTTGGACGCTGCTATATGCTAATGTACATAGATTAGAAAGAATAGCATCATTTGTGTTGTAGAGAGAAGCAAAGTTAAACTTTACATACCAGTGCTGACCTGCCATTGTTGTCTGCTTCGTTTGGATCCAGTCCCCGTTTCAACAACTGATGCAACAACAAATCATCTCCCCTTAGGGCTGCAATGCACAGACTGAGAGGTAGTTCCATTCTACCATGAGCTAGCATATTGGTTGTTTCCAGAAATACTCCCTCCATAACTGGGTCCTTATGTTCTTTCAAATACTGCACCACAAAGAATAGAGAGCAAACTAATTATGCTTGATGTAAAATATTATTACAGATTTTATATTCAACATCTGGAAAAGATTTTGATTTTCTTGAAATCCTGTGTTGCAATTACCATATAATTTTAAAATTTATAATTCAGGGAAAGTCTCGGATGCTAATACAAATTAATGCTACGGAGAGCTCCATGCGTAAGAAGTCAGATCCATGTTGTGCAGATGTACAAAATGTCAGCAAGTTAAATGAGTTTATGCGGACCTGAAGGAGATTGTTCATGATTATAGTCCCATCTCCAACATTTGCCTGAACAATATTCAAGAATGAAGTACGGTTCATTCGTAGTAGCTGGCTCAATCTCTTGGTTCGCACTGTGAAGAGCTGTGGCCTGTAACAAAGTACTCCAATTTCACCGCAAAGATCACCGGTTTTTGCCTCACCAACAACCTGAATCCATCCAGCATAATTTCAGCAATCATTTAACTGTATACCTAGAAAATTATTGTCATGAGCATTTTGTTTTAAGTTATGCGTCATTCTATGTGTGTCTAAGGGATAAAACTTGCCTGTTCGCCTCCAGTTTTCATAGCAAGTACATCCTGCAATATAAATTAACTGAATTATTGAATCATATGTAGCAAATTTGACTGCATGAAAATGCTTTTCGGTAAAAATGCTGATAAAATCAACAGACTGAGCTTCTTTTAACTCTACAATCACAAACATAAAATATGGAACAATCCAATCCAAGCAAAAGAGTTGATTTTTACCACAGCACCAGTAACAAGTATATAAAAGTCTGTTGGCGCTTCATTCTGCAAGATCACGTCTTCATTGGGAGGAAAATACTCTGCTTCCATCTCAGAGACCTTTAAAATTCAATGATAGAAACAAAAATCCCACATAAATATACAGATAAACAAGAAAAGAAAGCAAATGGAGAAACAATCAAGAGGAGGAGGTTATGGATGCTTTACTGACTTACCAACTGGAAAAGCAAGTTATTTGAAACCCCCCGAAACAAGTAGACCTTGTCCACAAGAGAGTAGAATAGATAATGTGAAATGCTTGACCGAATGGCTTTTGGAAGCAAATCAAGAGTCTCTTGCTGCTGCAGTCCCTCTGAATCTGTCCTGAACTTCAAGCACAAATGTGCAACAATCTGATCTTGTAGGCGAGCAGGCAGCTTGTTCCTCTGAGCAAAACTTGAAGCAGATTGTACGGTATCTCTCTGGGCGTTTGAATTTACAAGATCGGTCGTGATTATAAATAATAACAAGTCAGAATTTTTATATGTAAATCCATTACACTATTGAACTAAATCAATAAGTAATAATTACTCACAAATCTTCTAGTTCGACTAGTCCCATGCACAACCAAGTTTGTCATGTTTCCAATCAAATATGCTGTCAATCCAAGGTTGAAGAGCATGTAGAAGATGTCAAATATCATCTCGCTTGTGTTCACAGGATGCAAATCACCATAGCCCACAGTTGTCAGAGTAGTAATAGACCAGTAAATGGAAGTCACGTATCTTATCCATATACCCTGCTCTAGGAAATTGTCTCCTAGGGCTGCTCCAATCCATGTGCGAAGTGGATCATGATAGCGTGCAGCAATAAGATAATAGAAGCATCCAGCAGAGTGTACTGCAAAAAGAGTGACCTACAGGGAGAATAGAAATCCTGATAAATCATAGCATTTTCTAGAAAGAATACATTTTCATTCATATCAATCTTAATCTTATCTTGGAGCACTTACACATAAAAGTTTAGCACATCGAACCCCGAAATAGTTATAGTTCCTATCTTTCTCCAATCTATTGAAAGAAACATTTAACGGAGTAATCAAAACAAACCAGACGTTTCATAGAGGAGCTAAATAAAAATATTGAGCCAAAAATATGATTGTTTTTTCCTTTTTTTATTTAGAAGGCTAGTTAGCTGAGAAAAAACTATTTACCTAGAAAATAGGGCACTAACTCTCCGGAGACGCCAAAGGCGAAGCATGTTGAAGAAGCCATAGGACTGTAATGGTTTGGGGGAGATCTTCCGTGCTAGTTCTGCTGGGATTGTGGATATGATATCCAAAGCCAACCAAGAAGATGCATACTTCCAAGCAATCTTCTTGTGATCATCAATGAGTAGGTAAGTGGCTTTGTCAAGGTAAGCCACAAAGAAGGTTAGAACAATATCCACAGCAAAGAATCCATTGACAACGTTATCACAGATGGAGAGTGGGCTCTGTGGTTGTTTGAGAAAGCCAAATTCGAAAGGTGATACCCAAGCTGTATAGATGACCAGAAGAACGAGAAATGTCTCCCAAATTCTGCAAGATCAACCATTTTCAAGCTTAGGCTGATTGTTTAGCAATCAAATGAGTTGTTTTCTTTTTTTTCTTTCTGCTGTTTGTATGCTTTCTCAACATGTATACTACTACCCCATACAACAACAACCAAGCCTCATCCCCAAACTAGTTGGGGTGAGCTATATGGATCCATTTGCACCATTTTGCACGATCACATGGCAAATCCACCTCAATATCAAGAGATTTTAAACAAACTAGAAGGTCAAGTAACAAACCAAAACCTGGCAGCAAATTGTTGACTGTCTGTAGAGCTGAATACATTTAAAATGATAAGAAGCTTCTGATTTTCTTCTAACAATGGTGAATGCATTTAAATTAGCTTTCAAAATCATCCTTCCATTTCCAGACATGAAAAGGTAGAAGAATTCAAAGAACTTGAAAATTGGGTAAAGCAAGAAGTGGTTGCGAATGCTGTTCACTATACAAGTCAAACACTATGATTTTCAAGGCCAGAACACATTTAATTTAGTCTGACAATTCAACAGAAGAATTCTAATCTAATGCTATTTAATAGGATCTGCCACTTTTGGAATACAATTCCAAACCCAGATCACCATTATCACAAAATCAACAGCTAAAATGGAAGGGTGATCTTCTGTTTCCATACAGAACCAAGGGCAAGGAGGATACTTGGCCGCCAGGAACCTAAGCAAGAAACAGGCCCAAAAGCCTGGACTCGAGATTCTAAACAACAAGTTGTGGTAATTGGTAAAACAACAACATATATGAAAAGAAAATTAATTTACTGAAAAAAGTAGGAGTAAGAAAGGGAAATACAAAAAAAAAGAAGGCGAGAAAAGTCTCAAGAGGCCTGGAAGGAAGCGGGGAAGAAATCATTATCAAAAAGAGTGAAAAACAAAAGCCAAAGAAACTTAAATTAAACCACTCCTCCCTGGCAGCAGTAGCCATCCACAAAATGTCACCAGACCAATCAACGGCTTTGTTTTCCACATCTCCTTGTATAAAAACAAATAAACTAGCAAATTGGAGTAAAAACCAACCAAGCATCATTGAAGTATATACATGGTTAACAAGAAGGAAGAAGAAAAAAACCAATCAAAGTCTTGGGACCAAGAAAGAAAACAAGATTTCAGGAGACATGATCACCTGTAACGACGGTCATAAGGCGATATAATGAACCTATTGAGCTTAACTCTTCGGTTACTCCTTGCACCGAGTGAAGGCAAAATCCCTGTCGAGAGACTGTAATGACTACCGTCTCTTGACAGCTGCTCCAACTCCTCTTGCCCACATACTGCAGCCCTGAAGACACCTCTGTTACGCAGCAGAGTGTCCATTCTTTGCTGCTACGATGCTGCACTCGTGAAAGAAAGAAAGGAAGAAGAAGAGAGAGAGAGAGAGAGATCTTTCAGTTTTCTTGGTTTATGAAATTATTACGACATGTTGCGCTTTCCTCCGTGAGCCTTCTTTATTTATAACGCCCCTTGCCACCGTCAGTAATTTCTTCCCATTATCTTATTTTACGACGGATGGATTTGCACAGCAAGCTTATTAGTCAACTTTGTATTTTAAATCATTTGGATTTTTCTTTATTATCAAAGGTGAAATACTTGTGTTCTAATGTCAAAAGTAGCGCTAAGAAACTTTTCTTTCCATTCTCTCTCTCTCTCTATGTATATATATAGCAAGGAATATTATGTTTTTTTATACATCTATATTTAGGAAGGGCGAGATTTAAGAATAATTTCATCTCCACTTCACTAATCTACAGAATTCTAATTAAAAAAACTCACTGTACATGAAACATCTTTTGTAGTACATGTCGACCAACCCCTTGAAAAGCCAACCATGGCGACGAAGAAAACCGTCTAATACTTCATCATTCTTCCGTTTTAGACAGTAGCCTCATTCCATTAACGCCATTTAGAGCATTGCTGGATAATTAGCCCGCGGATCTAACACTCTAATTTTCTGTTGCAGACGCATCATATATACTTCCCCACTTCACATGGAAGACTGGGAAATGACAGCACTAAGCGCAATCAAGGTTAATCACAAGCTAGCCGTTGGGTTTCAAATCAAGAGCAAAAGCAACGAAAGAGCACGGCTGGCATTTCAATGTTCATACAAAGAGATCATCATATGGATAAAAAGCTAATCTTGGTTGAAGATGGGGAACGATATAGAAATCAATGAACAACTAGTTTCTTTCTTTGAACTAATCAAAAAATTTTGTCTTGCAAAGTTAAGCTTTCTGGGTTGAATATTGTACAGAGACTGCAGTAAGAACAAAAGGTCTAAGAAAACATTAAGTATTAATAAAGAAATCATGTTTTTACTCTATTACTTGAGTAAGCATGGCCTCAATATAGTCCACTGAAGACAAAATTAAACACGGTACTAGACAATACTGTGAAACATACAGGATTTTAAGAAGATAGAAATTGAAGGTAACAATATTACAGCTACACTTATTCTCAGTGGAAAGACAGCATTACAGATGTATAGATCAATCCCTGTATAAAGATGTTAGGATCTCACGATGAAAGGTTCATTGATTTTCCAACTAAGAAGGTTCATCTCAGAGAACATTATGTTAGGCATTTTCATGGTGGAGGATGACTTTTGAATGAGAAAGTTCACTCCACGAACAATTTTAAACTCGAGTACGAGTTCCACATCACCATCACACCCATTTCTGCCATAATTAACTTCATCAGTTACCGGAAGAAAGGAGAGTTTAAAACAATGAATAATTAGAGGTATTACAAGATGCCTTTATCAAAGCCCAAATCGATTGAGCAAAAAGGCTTTCAACTAAAACATACATCAAAGTTTTAGACTCAAAACCAGAGCGACTACAGGCCTTAGAAATACCTCTGCGAGCTGAAGTTTTTCTAGTGGCCAGAACGTTATGCATGACTTTTACGTAGGAAATGTGGCGCACGTCTGGAGGAACTTGAAGATACCTAATCTCGTTCCATTAAGTCAACTCTCGATCTCTAACCCCACTTGGTCAAAGGACATATGCAATCTGGAGATGCAAAGCCATATAATAAGAACCACGAACAGTAAATTTCCCCGATTTAGAATAATATTGTCAAATAAGTTGATCTGAAGCATGTCTAAAGTTCCAAGGGATTTGAAGAATTTGTCGACCTTCACAAGGCTGAAAAATGGACTGAATAAGGGAAGAATTCCAGCCATTTCCGTGAGGAAGTAAAAGAGAATCAACCGTAGCAGTGTCTGGGAGTAATTCGGCGTCGTACATGCTTTGAAGCCATTCGGCTTTAGCAACAGATGTTGTACTTAAATTAATTGGTTTTTCATCTCCAAATCGTCATCTGCATCCTTTCTCCAGCAAAGATCATCCTTGAAGAACACTTTTCCAAGTGTAGCTAACATTCCCAAGGTAATACTTAGCTTTCCGTAAGCTATAAATCAAAGATTTATTTCGAATGACCAGCTAACCTTGTTTTGCCAGCATTACAAGATAAAAACAATGGAAGTCTCTAAACTACTAACTCCAGTCCGCTATGCTTGACATAATCTAAACCAGTTCATCCAAAGCAACTTCCGTTCATTCCTTTTTTCCCCAGCAAATAGCTAGCAATGACTGCTTCAATTTCATGGAATAGAGGTTTTCATACAGAAAACAACTCATTATGTATGTCTAAATGGATTGAGCCATCTCCTTGATCAAATCTCATTCCCATCGATCGTGTCTTCTCTTTTCATCCTTTTAACTTCTTGCAAACTTTATCCCGAATTGAAGGAGAACACAAGCTTTTTTAACTATCCAATAATAGCAGGAAGACCAAGTTACTTATTCTGACGCTTCACTACCTTAACATCATCCTTCCCTAGATACAAGGAATTTTTTGTGACATATTACGACTAAAAAGAGAGCTCTGACTTATTAAAGTCGGTTTTATGACCTGATGCTTCCTCGTATAAATGTCCGAAAGATGAAAGGCAATTGATTTGCTTAAGCAACGCGTCGATCTAGCAAAAAAGTAAGCTATCATCGAGCAAAAACAGATGTGACATTGGCTTGTGCTCCCCTATAAATAAGTACCCTATCAATCCTTTTCAATTGTATCGCTTCATTTATTTTTATTTTTTTTCTGGTTGAAAACCAGGGCCAAAAGCCCGAGAAAAAAAATTATATTAAACGAGAAAAAATAAATCTAATAAAATTATAATATTAAGTCAAAAATAATTTTGATGATGGATCTGAATAATCCGATTATCTTTATTAATTAGATTTTTAGTAAGATTATAATTTACTAACTAATTTGCTGTTGCGTTAGCCTCTCGAAATACATGTTAAATTCGAATCTCTCAATCCTTGGCTATAAGTTCTCATGCTTTTATAACTAGGGCATAATAATTTGCATCTACCTTAACAGTTGGCCTTGTAATTAGCTGAACCACCAATAAAGAATCTAATTCTAAAATAACCTATTTAAACCTAAGAAACCAAGCTAGTTCCAAACCAATGATAACAGCCTATAATTCTGCCTTAACTGATGAATAAATACCTGTATTAATAGCAAATCCCTTACATCATGTACCCAAGTTGTCTCTTAGGGACCCCCCTGCTCCAGTGGTTCTTGGGTTGCCTTTACTACGGCCATCCACATTTAATTTTATCCAGTCCATAGGAGGATACTATCACTCTACATATTGCACTCGTTTTGTGTTGCTACCTTAATACGTATGAGCAAACTTCGCATGCTTAATATTTGTTAGCATCCCTTTAATAGTTATAACTATACTGCCTGGGGGTTGTCTTTGATGCCTAAAAATTGAATTATTTCGCTCTTTCCAAATGCTCTACACTGTTACCCCAAAGATTACTGACCATTTCCATCCGTTCGCGGTGATAACTTTACTAGATAAGTTGTTGAGAAGCCACGATTTTAAGCTTGCACTGAAAAAATCATTCATGATGTGTTGTTGTAGTAACTGTCTCTATACTTTGCTAGTTGCAGGACAATCTCGAAGGATATGAGTGGTGTCTTCTACTTTTGACTGGCACAATAGGGGTTGTTAGACCAATTTCTTGCAACCCTTCGTTCATTTGTCAATAAAGAATTATGAGCCACTAGCTATAGAAAACTTCCAATCCTTTCGAGTCCTTCCCACTTCCATATCATCCTCTAGGTTAGATCCCCTAATGTACCATGGAGCTCGTTGTTAACTTGGTGCTAATAAGCCGTTTTAATTGTGAATTGGCCACTAGAAGATGTTTTCCAATACATATTATTTGTCCCCATTATAGTACTTGGCACAAGATATCTAGCAATAACCATTAGAACTTTTATGGGGAAAAGATGGGCAAAGTCTTCCTATTTCCATATGTTATTTCTCCCCACCATATCTACTGCTAAAGTGTTCCTCCCTTCATGTGGCATTTCTTATAGGGCATATTGAATCAAAGAACCAAAATCATCAAGCCACTCACCTTTCCAGAATCTAACCATGCTTCCATTGCCTGTAGTCCACCCAATTCCTGCCTCAACCTAACGTAGCACTTTGCAAATGGCTTTCCATAACGAAGAGTCACATCCTTTTGTCTTCATCTGAGAGCTAATAGTCTGATTGCATACATATTTGGCACGTAGAACTTCTGTCCATAAGGTGGCATTATCATTCAAAATACCCCATCCTAGTTTCATCATAAAAGCCTTGTTTAGGCAGTGCATATTGTGTAAACCCAACGCTCCTTCCATTCTTGGTTGGCAACATTTTTTTCACTGAACAAGATTGAGGTCTTTTATCATGTTCACTATCAGCCCAAATAAATTTTTGACAGATCTTTTCAATCTTTAAGTAAATAAACTTCGGGAGCATTATTGATTGCATTGGATATAAAAGCACTGTTGCCAAAGCAGATCCACAAAGTGTAATTCTGCCCGCTAAAGATAATAAACTGAATAAACCTTATCTAATGGCAAAGACGAAAAACCTTCCAAATCTTGGTATCATTAGCTTTCAAACGAAGAATAACTAGTAGGTGAAAATATTGTTATTGATATCATTAACTTTATGAACCAGAATAATTAATCAAGTTCAGCTTCAACACTTAATTTAATTTCATCATATTAGTGTCAATGCTAATGAAAACCCCCCGGCCACCATTAACATTACTAACCTCCATTTTAAGAGTGGTTAATCAAATTCTTAACTAATATATTTATTTTCGAGTAAATAATGATATCAATGTATTGATATTATTGTGGTGAGCACAACATCTAATGATAGGTCTTTGTCCTACATTGAGGGATTTAAAATGTATTGGGATTAATCATGAAATTATAATCTAAGGAATTAAGGAGTCGTTGATTAGTACTTAAAAGTGCATTCTCATTAAGAATTTATGTCATCATATTGCACCTAAAGTATCATTAAATTCCCTAACAAAAGCATGTTTTATATTAGCAAGTCTAAAAATATAATATACCTTTAATTCATGGTAAATGTTCATCCTAAATGCAGGTCTATCACATAAATAAAAGGATTGATTGATGAGTTTAAGGATTGAAATTAAAAGGATAAAAAGAAGGCCAAACTTAGCAAAGTGTTGCTGGTGCATTCCAAACTCGAACACCGTTCAGTAATTTGATCATATCTGGAGCTGTAGATATCAGATTTAGGTCTATTTTATATCGATGGAAAGGTAAGACATAGACCTACAACTTTCATAGGAAGTCAAAGACTCAGTTCTGCCGTTTTCAAGCCCAAATCTTAGCAATAACAAAGACGTCGGAAGCTGTCCTGCAGCTCAAGCACTATTCGGTTTTTTGCTCATATCTTGAGTTCTAGAAGTCCAAATGAGCTCTGGTTTTTTTTTATGGAAAGCTGAGACAATTGCCCACAGCTTCCACAATTCAATTGGCTATAATTCTGATGTGAGCAATGACGTTTTGGCCAGCCAACAATATCAAAAATCAGCCCACAATATCAAAAAAAACAGCAGCCATTAATGTCAAAAACCAGCCACCAAATCAATGGATGCCCACCAATTCTTCAATCAATCAATAGTTCTGAAACTTAGCCTATAAAAGGAGGCATTGTCCATGTATTTAGTCATATTAATTTTCAGATCAAAGTTATCTTCTTGCTTTCTCTCTACATCTTTGTAATGTTCAAATTTTCTTTTATGCTATAGTAATCTCTTGTTTATGCTCTTTCATTTCCTTTCCTATACTTAGTTAGCTTATATTATGTTTATGTTCTTATATTGTTTATTTGTCTTTTTCTCCTTCTTAATGTTTAGCTAAGTTAATTATGTCAAGGTGAAAAGGTTTCTCTAATGATGTTAGAATAGGTATAATATAAATTCAACATGAGCTTTAAATGTTTATATCCAAGAAAGATTGTTATTAACATGTTTTATCTTTTTATCTTACTAATTCTTAATACCTTGCTTATTAAATGGTTAATTTAGATTTGTGTTGTATAATATTTGGTACATCAAATGCTTGATCCTTCATAGTTTTCGGCCGACATCGTTATTATGATAGGAACTTGATTTGTTGTTAACATAAACTAGCAACATGAATACTTGATGATATTTATAAGTATGGTATTACTTAGATAAGATAATTAATATGATCATGTTAGTAATTTATAATGAGCTAATAACGAGAAATCATCCGATTAGAACCTCCTTTGTGTGTGGTTTCTAGTTGAGTAATAAAAAGAGTTTATATTATATTTATTTGAAATACCATTAGTGAATCCTATAACCTTGACATATGTTTTGTTATTGTTTAATCCTTACATCAATATCACACCCCAAAACTTTCTTCAACTCCTTTTCTGTTATTATTCTCTTTAAATCTTTTTCTTTATTTGTAATTTATATAATTCACCTCCCTGTGGTTCGACCCCGGTCTTGCCGGGTTATTTTACTTTGGCACTCCTACACTTGGGATAAGACATCAACTCTTTGATCGTGTCAGTCGTCGTCGTCTAATATTATGATCATTAGAAAACCTAATGGTCTGCAAGATTCTGAGTAAAGAGATTAATTGTGCATGTGAAAGACACACCACTTCTAATGCACTCTACCTATGATAAGTTACATAATTGATTGTTTGTTTTTTTCTGTGTCATGTTTCTATTCGTTGGTCTGTCTAAGGTTCAAGAAAGGTACTCCCCAATAATGAGGTCTCTATCTTATGAATTTCGGGTAGATTCTTATCAGTAAAGACTTTATCTTTACAGACTCAAGATAGATCCCCCTTGATAAGGAAGTCTTTGCCTTATCAGGCTAAAACATAATTGCTCTAATATGATTTTTCTAGGTCTAGATTTGTAATCTCATGTATAAATTAAATTATAGGCTTTAATTTATAAAACTTATTTATAATCAATAAATACTTGATTAATCATTTTTGTTTAATTTCTTATCAATGGCTTTTTATATGTGTGACCCATTAGGTTCTCTAATATGTTGATTCAAATATAAATCATAATTCTAAATAAAATAAAATTAAATAATTTCATTTATTATTAATTCAACAATTAAATTATTTATATTTGAAGATCAAGTGCATTATCTAACAACGTGTTATGATATTCTAATTTAGACATTTGAGCATTAAGCATGTTTGCTCTATCAAATTATTTCTTAACACCATAGTTATTCATTATGAATAAAATTTAAAACTCTTTTTAAATCTAATTTTTCCTTGTGTAATTATTTAACAATAAATACTACTTAAGAATAAGCATGATTTTTTTCCTAATATACCTAGGATAATGAATCCTTTATTGCTCACTAAAACATCTTTATATATTTCATGTTATATGTCATAACCTAATTTTCACCCCACAAAAACATTTCCTGAAATTTCACGCACAAAAATTTCCAAGAAAAATATATTTTTTTAGGAAAAAATAATTAAAAAAATATTCATAGAAAAAAATAATTTAAAAATAAAATATTGTTTCAGGTTACATTGTGGCAAGAATTTAATTTGTTGGTAATCAAAAAATTATATGGACATGCAATTTGAAATTTAATTGAAGAAAATTAGAAGGGTTGGAATTAGTTATAATTGGAAGGAATGAAAGACCAAGGATTAAAATGGAATAGTTGGCAAAGTCTAGAAGTCCAATTCATTCTATTGAAGGTCTAATTGAGGAGAAAAAATGAAATTAAGGGCGAAATTGGTTAAATTTGCAAACCAAAGGCTGAAATAAAAGGGAGGAGAAAGTTTGGAATTTCAATTAGTTCAATTAGGAACTTAATTGAAGAGAAAAAAAAAATTGGGGTCAATTCAACCAAAAATTAAAGAATTAAAGTACAAAGAACCAAAATGAAAAAAAGGCTAAAATTTAAGGATCTAATTAATTCAATTAAAATTTTAATTAAAGATAAATAATTAACATTTGGAGTTAATTTGACTATTATTAGAAAAATTAAAGGACCAATGACATATGCCTTGGAATTTAAGGATCTTATTAATCCAATTATGGGCTTTAATTAAAAAAAAAAAGATTTTGGTCTACTTAATTGAAATTGCATAAATTAAAAATTCAAAGGCTAAAGTGTAGAAGTGCCAATATTAAAGGACAATTTTGAATGCCATGAAGGGCTTAATTGATAAAAATCTTAAAAAATGAATCCAAATCGATTAAGATTGCACAAATTAAAATATGAAGACTAAGTTAAAAAAAAAAGGTGAATAATAATAATAATAATAATAATAATAATAGTAAATCCTTTAATGAAATAATGTACAGTACTAAAAGAGTAAAAAACAATTAACAAAAAAGGCTAAAATGATGCTTGTTTAGAGAAACCTTTGAGATTGTCTTCCTCCTTTATATGGAAAAGTAAGTGAAAGAAGAAAAGTGAAAAGCATCGAAATAGTAGGAAAAAAATTAATAAAATACACCAAAATAATGCTCATTTAAAAAAAAATCTTTAGGGTTGTCTTCTTCTCTTATCCAGAAGAGTAATTAAAAAAAGAGTAATGGAAAGAAAAGGAAGGGAAAATGAAGCTAAAACATCAAAAACCTGAATTGTAAAAAAGAGGAAAATATTATTTTCTTAGGTCACCAAATTAGTTCATTTCAACCAAAGAATTCCAAAGATTATAAAGGACTAGGAGAAGGAAAAAATTGAAAAAGAAAGAATATAAAATAGGCACCAACCAAGAAAAAAGAAATAATCTTATTTTAGAAAGAAAAAACTATCAAAATCCTCTTATCCACCGGTCATTCACCACAGAAGTCACTGGATGCCTCCACAACACCTCAAACCATTCTTAAGGCAAGTCACTATTTTTTTATCTTCTCTTTCTTTGTTTGAGTTTTATGTTTGAAATAGTATAAAATAGTGTTTCTCTATTTTAAAATTCATGAACACAAACTAAAAATGATGTTTTTATGTATAGTTAGCCTTAATTTAGATATTACATGATTTTTTGTAAAAGATATAAATATGTGAAAATGAATGCATAGAATTTAAGGAGGCTCCATTTTCAAAAAGTGATGATTAAATCTTAACCAATTTAATTTATGTGAAAGAAGGGCCTAATTCATTTACAACACGGGTTTAATTATTTTTCATGGTGAGCTAATGAATTTTAGAATTAGAGTTAATTTTAGACTTATTCTCCCTAACATACAGTTTTACTCTACTAAATATAATTTGTTATCTAACCATTGCATTAGACTGAAATTTTATCAAATGTTTCTAGAGGTCTTCTTCTATATTGAGCTAAATTTTCAAAACAATCGGCCTTTGGAAATACCTTTCAATAAGGTTAGGAGATAATACGAGGGAATATGATTAGTTTTCTAATTGATTTAATTTTTTTTTAGAAATTTTTTATTATTTTTCAACCATTTTCAGGACTTTTTACCTATTATAAATAGGGATATATAGGGGGGGTTTTGGTAGATTTTGATTTCAACAATTATTATTATTTGTGAGAAGTTTTGCTTATATTTTTTGTTTTTTTATTGAACTACTTTGACTTGCACAAAAGAGAGTGAGATTAATAATGTTTTTTTTTTTTCTGACATGAATGCAATTTTACTTGTGTATAAGAGAGTATATTTTATCACCAATGACCTTGCTCATTGTTTTCATAGTATTTGTGTTTCTTTGTTATAGGAATTTAAAAACATCTTTTCTAATGAGATTCTTAGTAGATTGTCATCTATTTAAGGAATTAAATACCAAATTATTATTGAACCTAAAGCATTTATACCAATTGGTCAGCTTATAAAAGTGATCCTAATGAGATAAAGAAACTTGATATGAGATAATAAAAAAAAAATTTCAAAGGCAACTAGAAGAATTAACAATAGAAGGGTACATAAAATAAAGCATAAATCCATGTGTAATTCCAATATTATTAGTACAAACAAAGGATAGGACTTAAAGGACATGTATTGATTGGCCTGCTATCAATAATATTAAAGTAAAGTGGTCTTATATATTTTCTTATTGATGATGTTAGATGAATTGCATTTGTCTTAAATATTTTCTAATATTGGTTTGAAAAATAGATATCATCAAATAAGAATGAAAGAGAGAAATGAATAAAAAAAACTATCTTCGAAACAAAATATGATTTGTACAAGTGATTAGTTATGTCTTTTAGACTTATTAATGTACCTAATATTTTTATGAGATTAATAAATTATATTTTGTCTAATTTTATAGGTAAGATTGTTGTGGTTTATTTTAATGATATTTTGATTTATAAAAAAAATTTAAAGGACCATGTTGGTTGTTTTGCAAGGAAAAAAAATGTTTATATATTTATATGTTAATCTAATTTTATAGGTAAGATTGTTGTGGTTTATTTTGATGATATTTTGATTTATAAAAAAAAAAATTAAAGGACCATATTGGTTGTTTTACAGGGGAAAAAATGTTTATATGTTAATTTAAAAGGATGTGATTTTTGCATGGAAAAAGATTGTATTTCTTGGATATGTCTTAATGCAAAAGGCATTGAAATAAATGAGAAAAATGTTAAGACTAACTAAAAAATAAAAAAAGCTTTTATGATTTGATCAATTTTTATAAGAGATTTATTAATAATTTTAGTATTATTAATGTATCTTTAATCTAGATAATTAAAAATTTTGGGTTTTAAATAGAACAAAATAGTTAAATTATTATATTGTTACCTTTTCGATTAAAGGTCTCATCAATTCCCTTTTTTTATAAAACAAATGAATTTATTAAATGTTTGTTTCTTTACATAATATATTCTATCAATTGGGTTTTATGTGATGCAAAAGAAGAAGGATCTTATAGAATTTGATGATTTTATATAGGAAAGACAAATAATAGAGTTTTACATGACTATTTAACAGTTTTATTAACTTAAACTGACTAAAGAATCTGATTCGGATAAAAATAAAAACTTTCATTTATTCCAACACCAAGTTTAATTCATATCATGTCACTTAAGTGGTGAGAGTTTTGTTTTCTAGTTTTTTTAGATGGGATGGTGGCCGAGAGGTCAATAAACATAGATAAGGGTAATTTAGGTATTTACATAAATTCAATGTAGTTGATAGTGTGTCGATAGCATCACCTTTTATATATTTTTACAAGTATGCAAGCAGATCCTCCTTATACATCCAAATAATAATAATAATGTACTTAATTCCCCAAGGTTAATGCTCCTCCTAGCTAAATAAACTAACCTTGAAGTTGATTACAGGACTAAATGTGGTTGTGCATTTTGTAGGTATTAATGTAATTCAAAAGCTATTGTTTATAGTATTTTTAAAAAAAAAATTGGTATTTAAAAGTTTATTAAATTTTAATTAATCCAGTCAAGCTCAGTCCGTTCAGGAAAAAAATAAATTTTTTTAATAATAATATATTTTATTGACACAACTTAAATTAAAAATTTTATTTTAAAAAATAAGTATTGAAAGCTCTAACCTCCATCAATTATTTTTGTTGATAGATGAATGGTTTGATTTTACATCAAAGGAAAAGCATGTGCATCAGGGTTGATTATGGCCTTTTCCTTCTCTTTCTGTCTCCCATTTTTTCAAAAAGCAACTCTAGTTTAACAAAATAATGGTTCAACTAGGGGAGGCTGAGCCTTAAATTACCCTTCTGTCCTTCCTTTTACCTCGTCACAAGATAATCAGACTGCCCTGTGGTATTAAATGTGAGTGAAGACATGATGCCCATAATTGTGATTTATATCGACCTCAATCACGGGTTTAAAGTACCATTAAAAAAAAATATAAGGACGCCATGTTTACACGCAAGTGCCCGCCTTGGATTCCACGAGAGTTTATGAACCTCACGATATTGCAAGATAAAAGGTTTATTTGGAATAGTGGAATAAATTTTTTTTTAATTTTTAATATTTTTTATTTAAAATAAATTTTTTTATATTTTAAAATTATTTTGATATATTGATATTAAAAATAATTTTAAAATATAAAAAAATTATTTTAATATATTTTTAAATAAAAATATTTTAAACTATTATCATTATTACAATCTCAGATATATTTATGGTCGTGTTCAGTGGCGAAGATAAGGGGTAGCAGGTGTCTCGGCCCCTACAAGGAATTTTTTTCCCAACATCTTTCCTTGTAAATATTTTAAAAATAATTAAAAATTTAATTTGGCTCCTCATAATTTCTTTTTCTTGCTCTGCCCTGATCGTCGTGATTGTGTTGTTAAAAGTTTTATATGATTTTGTTCTGAAATTTATTTTCTAAAATATATTATTTTTTTATTTTTAAAAATGTTTATTTTTTAAAATATATTATTTTTTTTATTTTTAAAAATTATATTTAATATCTGCACATTAAACCAATTTAAAATAATAAAAATTTTAATTTTAATTAAATACCATTTGAAACTGTGTTACAAATATAACCTAAATATATGTTTATTTTCATGATTAAGATTGAGTTTTGTGCATATAACCCACCAATAAAACTAAGAAAGAAAGAAAAAACAAGAAAACCAAGATTTTAAAGTTGAGTTTTTTGCATAAATATTTCCCGTGGCTGCATGCGGGGTTGTGGCCGGCAAGGCGTATTCAATGCATGTAAGATCATGCCCTTGGCTTTTTACTGAAATGTGACCGGGGAGTGTCTGGTTTTTTTTCTTCTACTTTTTTTGCGAGTTTAGCGCCGACAATGCGCAAACAAAAATTCAATTTTGTTTCTCTCGTGCTTTCCACTTTTTACATTTCAAAGCTATCATTTCATGTGCTATTGCCCACTTGATGCCCACTAAAACAAAAGCTTTGTCTTTGAGGTAGCTACCTCACGCGGAATATTTTAGTCAATATGATGGTGCTGGTGGCGCCACTTGTAAGTCAAGGAAGCCGCCGAGAGAGTTCTGCACAGAACTTCGTAAAATAGGATGGTCCTATGTAACTGTGACCACCGCCGGGGAGGGAAGGAGCTCCAGGGAATATCTTCTGCGTCTCGTTGTCGGAATGAAAGTTCATGTTATTTCCTGGAAACAGGACACGTCTGAAACCTGGAAAATAGTTTTGAAGCTTTATTTTTTTCATTTCATTATTTTCTTTCTGTCTTTGTTACAGAGGAGAGATTCAAATTTAAAATCTCTTGAGGAGCAGAGGAACACCGATGTATGTTAGGAGAGGAGCTGGCAACGATGATTTTTAAGATGCTTGTAATCTACATTCCATCACAAAGGAATAGATATGACCTATGATTTAGTTTTCTTCATTTTGCTGAATATGCTAAAGCCTAACACCTGGCTACAGGTCATTTTTTATTGAACCCTCAAGCCTTCGAAAACAACAAAAAATAATAAAACATAATTATGTGGAGTAGGGTTTTACCATATAAAACATGGTCTCCACTTGTTTACTATTCCTTAAATAAACCTTAAAAAAAAATCTAAACAAGATAGAAAACTAAAATTCATGATCAGAAAGAAAAAAAAAAAGAAACATTAAAAGTTCCAAAAAACTAGAAAATTTAACAATAAAAAGAAAAATGTTGGCGAATATGTTATATAGTTAATCAATCTATTACATATAGCGCAGATTTTATTCATGTAAAATATATTTATTATTAATAAATATTTTTTTATCTATAATATTTATTTATATTTGATTAATGAATCTAGCATTGTTTTTAAATGTTCATAGTCAATATTCTATTAAGACTTGACTATAATTGATGAGATCGGTACATATTATATTATTTCTTTTATAAAAAAAAAACAACTACTTTTATAAGCTAAAATACGAGGAAGACCTATAACTAATATGTAGGTGTTTATTAGATAACATGTATATTGAATTGATCCATATGAAAATTTTATATGTGGAAATCATTTATGTATGTGAAAAAACTTACGTGACAATTGTGTAAAATGATCTTTAAACTTAAAATCATTAAGATATCTTATATAAGAAGTGTTATACTTTGATTCTAACTAAACATATAATAATTTAGGGTAATAAATGAATAGATATTTGATATAATATAAAATATATCAAGGTGTTTAAGTAATCAAGAAGGGTCCATCACCCTGGATGAATTAGAAAAAATATTTTATTTTTTCTCAAATAATATTGATTGTAAAATCTTATTTGATGTGGAATAAAATTTGAAAAAAGATTTAAATATTAATCAAAGAATCAATAAATATAGTGTTGAAAACAAAAATGATTTAACAAAGTAGACATATTTCATGTTATAATGTCTAAATCAGAATTTTTTTATGAAAGGATAATAATTATATTAAGAAACTGATCATTGAAAGGTTAAGTTAAACCACTTATGAGTTTTCTAATATATGGGGATCATGGTATGTTGCTAAACATTGTACTTGATCTTCAAATATATATTAATTAATTATTAAATTTAATTTTTTATTTAGGATTATAATTTATATTTGACTCAATTTATTAGGGAACCTCATGGATCACACAAAAATAAAATAAAAAAACTATTGGTCTGAAATTAAAATAAAATAATTAATTAAGTGTGATTTGATTGTAAATTAGTTTTTGAAAATGAGGACTTCAATGTAATAACTAAAAGGGATTACAATTCTAAACATAAAAAAAAGGAAGAAAGTAGAAACTTAATTATAAAATTATAAAATTATCCTAAAATAATATATAATATAATTTAAAAAGCAAATTGATATTTTGACATTTATAAAGTTTTCAGGTTTTTCTACAAATAAAATGTTATTTATCTTATTTTTTATACAATATACACAAGAGAGAAAATCTACGTAAGTTAAAGAAACACCTCAAACACATAAAAAAAAAATAGCACTCAAAGATATACCAATTTCTCTATCCAAAAAATATTTAAGAAATTTTTTATTCATGATTCAAATGAATTATCAGTAAAAATTAAATGTTTAAATAATTTGTGATTTATAATAACCAAATTTTTAAGTTATTATTTAAAGCTAAAAAAAATTAGATTTTCAGATAATTTTTATATAAATCTTAAATTATTTTAAATTTATCTATTAAAAACCTTAAAATTTATATAAATTTTATATTTATTGTTTCTACTGTGTATATGTCTTTTCAATAACTCAATAATATTATTAGAGTAATTATTAATTGCTCAATTTAGGGATTTTTTTTTGTTCTGAACGTGAATGATGAACTGAAATGCGAAGAAGACTGAAGAGAAACATTGCATTTGCTTTGTTAAAGCCAATAGGCGGTCGACACGTGGCAGATACATGGCTTTTTTTTCCTGCGAGTAAAATCGCTAAATTGGTGGTGAAATCGCGATTTCACGCGATTTTAACGATTTTACCTGATTTTGATCCGATTTTACCCATTTCCGAGTTTTACAAGCGATTTAACACGTAAAGCCTACATCAACTCGTAAAAACGTACGATTTTACGAGTGCAGGGCAAGAGAGCAACCACATGCTCTTATGCTTGGCCTAGCGCAGTCAAGGCTACCGTTGCGAGGCACGCTGCTAGTGATGGGTACTGTGCCCGCTGCTGGCAACTACAAGGAGAAGAAGGGACACAATTATGATTCTGCCCTTATGCTGTGTTTAGAGTTTTTAGGGGTAGAATTATGATTCTATTCTTACAACTTATACTTAATAACATCTAGGGTATATTTGGGGTAGAATTATGATCTTGCTCCTCTATACAAAATACTGATTTTATTTTTTAAAATTAAAACTTTAAATTAAATTAATAGTAGAAATAATTTTTCTAATAAGATTAGGATTGAATTAAAATGTTTAATTCAATTTTTTTTAGTTTTGTAATATCCTAATAGGATTAGAATTTAATTACATTTTTAATTAAATAATTTATAGAAATTTTTTTCTAAAATAAAGAGAATTTTTAAGTTGGAAATTTTAATTTAATTAATCCTAAAATAGTTTAGGATATTAATAAGAATTTTAATATGATTAAGTTTCTTATTAAATTTTGAAAAAAATCAAATAAAAACATGTATTAAATAAAATTTATTAAGTTTTAAAGAAATAGCAAATTGAAATGATTTAATATTTCTAAATGTTAGAAATATAATTTTTTTAAATACACATAAAATGAATAATTAGAATTAAAGCATGCAATATATTTATTTATGTATATTAATATGCTATTATGCATGATGGATGATTATGAAAATTTTAAAACTAATGTAATTGTGTTTTTTATAGTTGGATGATTATAATATTAAATAGGGCATGTGTGTTTTTATTTTTATTTTTTATTCTAGGATTGTAAAATTATTTTCTCATCCAATTCCACTTAAATGCAACTCAAGGTTTCTTATTAAATTATGTAAATGTTATATAATTTAAAAATATAAGAATTAAGATAGAAAAATTATTTTATAATCCAATATAAAGAAAAAATGACAGTGAAGGAGATAACCATAATGCTCTAGCAAAGGGTTTATGAAGATTTGTAGGGGCTATCTAGGTTTCTTTCATTGAATTTCTTTCAATGACCTAAGAGAACTAGTTTAGATATTTCCATAATCATCCAATAAAAAAGATATATTAGGAATATGTTAATATAGAATTGTTATGTATTATATATCAATTATGCCATGAAATGATACTTAATTAAAAATTAATAATAAATCTTTATTAATGTCTTAAATACCTATTAAGAGCAATGAATTGTTGTCTTCTAATTTTATATACATCAAACTAAAGTTTTAATCATAGATAACTTGTTGAGATACTCAAAATTATCATTAATTGAATATGTTTAATGCTATAAAATTGACTTTTATTTAACTAACTTATATGATTTAGATAAGTTACTTGTGATTATATAAGATATATGATATGTTTAGATAAATATTTATTACCTAACTAATTTAATAGCTATATAAAAATGTGATTAATAAGTTATGTTATCTATCTAATTTAATTTGCGTTGATCTGTTGAGTGTTTTTAGAATCATATAAATTAAAAGGGATTGCGTTGATCTGTTGAGTTTTTTAGAATCATATAAATTAAAAGGGATCCTGATTTAATAAAAGATCTATGTGAGATTTTCTGAATTAAAAAGAAGGGCTATTAATTTGTGAGAAAATAGCAGAAACCCAATTAAAATTACAAACCTTATATATATAACTATGAAACCAATAACTCATTATTTTTAAATGAATTTGTTGATAAATCACCCTAAATGACAATATATTTGGATGTAGCATACTTGATGCTATAAAATTACTAGACCAAACTTCTTGGACTAATATCAAATGTGAGAATTGTTTTTAAATCTCATTTTATGTTGTTTATATATAGACATCAAACTAAGTATATAAATCCTACAAAAAACAATGAAAAGAGGTCCACATATATGTAAAACTTTGAGATAAAGCTTAATATAACAAGCTATATATAATTTACTTGAAATAATTATAT
>NW_011501340.1:18037-46506 GCF_000495115.2 Populus euphratica | reverse complement strand
TCAAAGGCACTAACTGCACCAAGGTACAAACCACTGAGTTGGCACAACTTAACAATCTAATGGTTAGCTTGAATCACCTATCTAGTATGAGTCTATGTTGTTTCACGCTTATTGAAGACACAAACAGTGATGCAAGGCCTTTGTCACCATTAACCATAAGCACCCAAAAAGAACAAGTGGCTCTGGAAGAATTACTTAATTATTACAAGGAAGTATTCAAAGAAGCTGAAGGACTGCCTCCCATCAGAACTCATAACCACACTATTCCTATGAAAGAAGGTGCACAAGCAATCAACCTTAGACCTTACAAATATTCTAGAGTGCAAAAAGACATATTGGAAAAGATGGTGGAGGAAATGTTCGAGTCTAGGATCATCCAACAAAGCAGGAGCTTGTTTGCTTCCCCTGTTGTTTTGGTTAAGAAAAAGTATAGGTCCTAAAGACTCTGTGTTGATTATAGAGCTCTTGTTTTGGTTAAGAAAAAGTATAGGTCCTAAAGACTCTGTGTTGATTATAGAGCTCTCAATCAACTAACCATTAAGGACAAGTTTCCAATACCTCTATTGGAGGAATTATTAGAAGAGTTGGTGGGTACCATAATATTTTCAAAGGTGGATTTACAATCTAGTTATCACCAGATTAGAATGACTCCCCATGATGTGTTCAAAAGAGCATTCCGAACTCACAATGGCCGCTATGAATTCTTGGTGATGCTATTTGGGCTAACCAATGCCATTGCTACCTTTCTGAGCTTGATTAATGAAGTATTCCATAAGCATATAAGGAAGTTTGTGATAATATTTTTTGATGACACCTTAATCTATAGTCAATCAATGACTCAGCACCTGGAAAAGTTGCAAACCGTATTTGATTTACTTAAAGGGCACTAGTTGGTGGCTAAGCACAACAACTGTGCATTTGGTATCCCTCAGGTGGAACATTTAGGACATGTCATCTCTAAGGAGGGAGAAGCTACTGACCTTAAGAAAATTCAAGACATCACCGATTGGCCTGAACTCCAAAATGTTAAGCAACTACGGGGATTCTTAGATCTTATTGGCTACTACAGAAAGTTTGTCAAAAACTATAGAGCCATTAGCAAGCCACTCACCCATCTACTAAAAAAAGATGCATTTGTCTGAAAGGAAGATTCAACCAGAGCTTTCAGAAACTTAAAACAAACGATGACTCAACCCTCGATTCTCTCCCTGCCTAACCTTAACATGTCTTTTGTGGTTGAAATAGACACCTCAAGGTCTGGTATAGGTACTATACTCATGCAGGAGGGGCTCCTTATCTCATTCATCAGCTAATCATTAAAACCAAGGCAATAAGCATTATCAACCTATGAAAGGGAAATGTTGGCCATTCTACATGCAATTACCAAGTGGAGACACTACCTATAGGGAAAGCATTTCACAATCAGAACAGATCATGTGAGCCTCAAGTGCCTGCTGGCACAAAAGGTTTCTTTTCCCTCCCAACACATTTGGTTAGCCAAGCTTTTAGGCTTTGATTATGACATTGAATATAGAAAGGGAAAGGAAAATATTGCAGCTGATGTTCTATCTAGATGTACCATCAATGAGCTATTCACCCTTACATTGTTTATCATTTTGACCAACTTGTTAGACGAAGTAAAGGCATGCTAGGAGATAATGCTTTGTTAAAGGTCATCAGCAATCTAAACATAAATACTAGTTTGCATCCACATTATACATGGTATAATGGTTGAATGGACATCTGTACAAAAAAGGGAAGCTGGTGGTGGGCAATGATTTTAATTTACAGGGTAAACTAATCTCCATCTATCACGACTGTACCATAAAAGGACACTTTGGTGTTACTGTCACCACTAAACAGTTAGGGTCACCATTCTATTAGAGAAAACAACAAAAACATGTGAGGACATATATGAGAGAGTGTCACACCTGTCAAAAAAATAAAAGCAAGAACATCCTAACACTTGGCTTGCTTCAACCTCTTCTTATACCCAAAGACACCCTTTGTGGAAATCAATATGGATTTCATTGAATAGTTACCCAACTCCAAAGGAAAGAATGTTGTTTTGGTTGTAGTAGATAGGTTCAGTAAGTATACACATTTCATTGCTCTATCCCACCCCTACACAGCTGCTTCGATGGCAGATGCTTTCATGAATAACATCTATAAACTACATGGCTTACCTGCTTTAATAGTAAGTGACAGACCCAGTGTTTGTAAGCAAATTCTGGAAAGATTTATTCCCCTACCAAGGCGTTCAATTGTTGCATTCAACAACCTATCATCCTTAAACAAATGGGTAGACAGAAGTGGTGAACCGGTGCTTAGAACAATATTTGAGGTGCATAACAAGCAAGACACCCGATCAATGGTCCAGACGGCTACCATTAGCCAAATGATAGTATAATACCAACTATCATTCGTCATTCAAGTCTACACCCTTTGAAGTTCTATATGGTCAAGATCCTCCAATCCACATTCTTTATCTGCCTAAGGATTCTAACATAGAAGTTGTTGACAAGCAATTAATAAAAAGGGAAGACAGGCTTAAAACTATCAAAGACAATCTCTAGTTCAACATCGCATGATCCAACTAGCAAACAAAAAGAGTAATGAACGCATCTTCAAGGTGGGAGACTAGGTCTACTTGAAATTACAACCCTACAGGTAACAAATAGTGAGCAGGAGGGGTTCACACAAGTTAGCAGCCAAGTACTATGATCCTTACCAAGTAATTGAGTGCATAAGGGCGGTGGCACACAAACCTAGCCTTGCCGGTTCAAGCGTTATACACCCAGTGTTTCATGTTTCCCAATTGAAGCAACATGCAAGGAATAAGATAGTGTATGACAACTTACTAGCCCAAAACCTAGACCCGGAGTTGCAGCCCCAAGCCATTCTTGATACGAGAGAATGGTCAAGCACCAAAATCACGCAGCAACACAAGTCTTAGTTAATTGGAAGACCTTATCACATTCAAAGCCACATAGGAATTTGCTGATGACCTTCTGATGAGGCACCCACAGTTCTCCCTTGAGGTCAAGAAAATTTTTTAAAGGGGAAGGTATTATTGTGAACCAGGAAGCACAGTAATGGGAAAAGGAATTTAAACCAAAAGATCATTGATGAAACGATGGCATTTCAATAACGCTCAAACAGCTCTTTAGTTACACGCACCATTTAAATAAATTCATTGCCAGCATCAGCCTTGTGTTACAAGAGTCTCGTGTGCCTCAAATAACAGACTCTAGAATCTACCCACTCCTATAAATACAACACTGCATGTAACAGAAGGAATATGAAATATACAATGCAATTATCATGCTTCTCTCTTGCTCTATCTCTCCTCCCCTTCTGCCTTCCTCATTCCTCTATCATTCTTCATATTTTTATGTTAATTGGAAAGGCCACTGCCATATTAACTCATCAATTGGATTCTTTGCTAATTGGTTCTCTCAGAATTCATCTCGCAACAGTAAATACTGGGGTACATTCTTCTTCTCAACAACAAAGGGTTTTAGCTTGGGTTTTTTCAGGGGTAACCACAGTGCACAAAACCAAAATAAAATCAAATCACGGATTTAATTTCTTTAAATTATAGATATAATTTCACCACAGGGTTTTAACTATTCCACCTTAATAAATATTTTATATAAAGATGTTAAATTAGTCTACTGTAAATCCTAGATTTAATTTCTTTAAATTAAAGGTATTAAATGTTTAAATAAAAATTAAAAAAACAACCATTATTCATCTACTGCAAATCGCGGAATTAATTTCTTCATGTTGCTCTCTTCTTAAGCAATCAAGTTAACTTGTTTTTTCTCTTCATTTAGGTTGCCTAAACACAAGTCTGTAAAATTAAAAAGTTAAAAATCAGCATGTAAAAATAAAATAAAATAAAATAAGAAACATACCGAGGAGAGACTGCCGCTGCAAGCGGGGAAGTGCTGGAGATGGAAGATGAGGCGAGGGGATGGTAGAAGGGAGAGGAGAGGTCGCTGTTTTAGGGCTTGTGTGGCTGCGTTTGGGTTTTCACCGAGTGCAGAGAGGGCAGAGACCAGAGATGGTGGGTGGAAACTTGACACAGCAGGAGATTTTGAGGGGAGAACGATGGAGCAGGGGAGGGTTACTCTAAAAAAAAATTTAATACCGTGTACTTGTTTTTATACCGGTACAGTTCGGTCCATCATGACATTTTGGTGCTGTTGTTCAAAGAATCGTGGACGTTTCATGATCCGTGCCACATGGCGTCTGACCAGTCCCCAAAATATGTATCTGCTGCTCAAGTGCTCTAACATAACATTTTCTGATAAATATTTTATGTTGCAGATTCAATCTGGTATTTGGTCCCATAAACCCGCCTTCTTATGCTGTTACTCCTCCTTCAAATCCCGAGGGTAGAACAAGTCTTGTCAGAGCAGCTTATATTCTCAAGTGATGGGAAGAAAAGGCTATGCATTCTTTGATGTCAAGTCGTGAGATGCTCTTGAACACGTGGGCCTACGGCATCTTGACTTATTGACACAAACAGGCCGTCAGTAAATAAGATGGACTCTGGGCTTTTGACGAACCTTTAAGGTTGGAAAGGCCCAGCCCATCTCTGATGATCCTCGAATGAGCATCCTGACGCCAGAGTGGGGCCGTTAATTAATTTTGTAATTAAGCTGAAGAGCTCAATGGAATGGACTTGCACTCTCCAGTATTTTTAAGCAGTCATTTTCATTAACATAATCATTAACATAACTTGATAAGAATGAGAAATAGTTTAAGATTTTAAATTTATTTTTAAAAAATTATTATTTTTATCATTATAAATTTTAAAGTTATTAAATTTATATAATTATTAATTTAAAAATATATAAAATTAATTAAAGTAAATACAAGCTAACCGAATATTTATATTAATAATAAAAAATAAATATTTATTAACACGATGATGACCCTGCATGCTCGATGGATGGATTGAAGAGTGATGAATATATATATGAAAACAAACAGATAATTTAAATTAGGAGGTTGGGTGCACCGTCCCCGTGTATTGTATATTTCTTCTAGTTACATCATCCAGCACCTAACTACTTTATTTTAATTACTTTATACTTGCTCTTAATTTGTCTATTTTAGGGCTTAGAGTTAATCGAATCAAAATGGACGTCCATCGTGCAAGCACTCACCAAGTTTCTTCTTCTTCTTATTTTAAAATCAATTAATCTCCTTATTTATTAGAACAAGAACAAAACAAGGTTCTATTGTAAGGTAGTCTCCCCCCACTCTTTTATTATTACATGTAAGTTATATCGAATATATATTAATTAAACAAAACAATTATTAGAATAAAACTTTTTTTTCTATAAATAAACAGATATAATAATAGAACTGCTCTGTCTGGTTATTCAACATCAAATTATGATTATTATATGAAAATAATTTAATCAAGGCTTGAGCAATTTGTTTAAGCTTTGCAATTTTTGCTGATCACGTTCTTTGCCTCCACCTTTCTTTCGATCTCCTTTCTTTTTGTAGCAAGCCTTGGATGCTTCTCTGATCACCCTGCAAACTAGCTCCTTAATTAGTTAACCAACTCTGCTGATCCATCCATCCATCTATCATATTATAGTCGTCATCGTCGTCTTCTTCTTCTTATGACCCATAGGATCAATTCATGATATTGTCTTAATTTCTCAACTACATACGTAACAACATGGGTTTGGTCAAAGGAGTGGCGCTGTCTACAAGGCAAAGGCAACGACCTCTTGGTCTAGCCTTGTGCTGCCTATATATTCTTCAACTACTGCTGCTGTTGCTGAGTTCTGTAAGTGGTATTGGAGTCAACTGGGGAACTCAGGCAACACATCCTCTGCCGCCTTCCACGGTGGTTAGCATGCTCAGAGACAACGGTTTTCAGAAGGTTAAGCTATTCGATGCTGATTCAGCTACTCTAAATGCTTTCGCTAATTCTGGGATTCAAATCATGGTGGGCATCCCCAATGATATGCTCTATACTCTGGCTAATAGTGAACAAGCTGCTGAGAATTGGGTGGCCAAGAATGTCTCTTCCCATATCTCTTCTGGTGGCGTAGACATCAGGTAATCCATCAAACCCTTCCTTTCCCCTCCCTTTTAATTTTTCTTCCTTTGACTTGGATTTATTTGCCGATCAATATATTTTGACTTGATTTACACAAGCCAAGTATGTGTCGAGTAACAAGAAACAAGTGATCATGACTATGACCAAATCATCCCATATCAGCTTGCTTTGGCTCTGCTTATGTGGTGTTTATGTTGCACTATATGTGGAGCATTTCCTGTATTGGGGTATTTATTCGCCAGTAACTTTGAGCCATTTATAAGGTACGTTGCAGTTGGAAACGAGCCGTTCTTGTCAGCATACAATGGAAGCTTTCTGGGAATAACTCTTCCTGCTCTTCAAAATATCCAATCAGCTTTAACGAAAGCCGGACTAGACACTCGGGTGAAAGTCACCGTTCCCCTCAATGCTGATGTATATGAGAGTCCCACAAATCTGCCATCCGATGGTAACTTCCGCTCAGACATCCAAGATCTCATGCTGTCGATTGTCAAGTTCTTGAGCGACAATGGGGCTCCCTTCACTGTCAATATCTATCCTTTTATAAGCCTTTACACTAATCCTAATTTCCCCCTAGGCTTTGCATTCTTCAACAACCGTAGTTCGTCTTCCTTGAATGATGGTGGAAAAATCTACGACAATGTGTTCGATGCGAATCATGACACCCTTGTATGGGCCTTGCAGAAAAATGGATATGGAAACTTGTCCATTGTCATTGGGGAGATTGGATGGCCTACCGATGGAGACAAAAATGCAAACTTGAACTATGCACAGCAGTTCAACCAAGGGTTTATGAATAATGTCAATGCTGGTAAGGGAACCCCCATGCGTCCTGCTCCTGTGGATGCCTACTTGTTTAGTCTCGTCGACGAGGATGCCAAAAGCATTCAGCCTGGTAATTTTGAGCGACACTGGGGATTATTTTACTTGGATGGACAGCCTAAGTATGCACTTAGCCTGGGGACGACGAATTCAAATGGTCTGGTACCAGCAAGGGGTGTGAGCTATTTAGCTCAGAAATGGTGTATTATGTCTCCATCAGCAAGTCTTGACGATCCGCAGGTGGCACCAAGTGTGAGTTATGCTTGTGCTAGTGCAGACTGTACTAGTCTGGGCTATGGGACTTCTTGTGGAGATTTAAGTGCACAGGGCAACATCTCCTACGCATTTAACAGTTACTACCAGCAGAACAATCAGCTTGAAAGTGCTTGTAGGTTCCCAAATAATCTTTCGGTTGTTACAAGCAATGACCCATCCACCGGGACTTGCAAATTTAGGATCATGATTCAAAGTCAAACAGTCACATCTGGTGTTGAAGGTGGAAGAGGGTTTTCAATGTCTAGTTTTGTAACGTTTGCCGTCGCGTTTCTTTCAGCGTTTTTGTGATTTTTGGGGACTGATTGTATTGGACTGTTACTTGTATTTCCTTGATTGGTATGTATAGAAGGAGCTAAATTGAGAATTTGAGTCTGGAACTTTTAAGTCATTAAGCACAAGAACTAAACAATTGGAACACAACAGGATAATTCTCAACTGGTCTCATGCTGCTGTTCGAAATAGTCACGCATCCAAACATGAATGAAGATAGCCTGCAAATGCCTACCAAACTCTGAATCAGCTCCTACATGAATAATAAGTCCTCTGTGTTTGTGAAAATGAAAGATCACTTCTGAAAATCAAATTTTAAATATTACTCGCATTCTTATGTTGAAAAGAAGCAGTGGCTGGAATGTCAATCGAACAGCCACCCCTGTTAAAGACTTTTAGGACAATAATAACAATAATAATAATAATTAAGTAAAAAACTAAAAAGCGGTGTTTAAAGTATGCTCTCTCTTGTATTTATAAAAAAAATCATTTAATTTTTAAATATTTTTTTGAGCGATTGCTTCCTCTCTTTTTTTTTTTGCCCAAATTTAAAGACAATTAAATCAAATTATTAGATAAAGATAAAACTGAAATACAGGGATTAAAGTAGAAAAAATACCACAAATAGGTGATGGTTTTAAAGTTCATACAAAAAGTTTAATTTAGTCTTTCTACTTTAAATATTACACATATTCAGCACATCAATATTTTTTCAATTCAATTTTGGTATAAAAATTTTATTTTTTTATTTTTTTAGTCTTAGATTTGAAAAATGAAAGATAAAGTTTACTGAATTTTAGCGGTAAAAAGAAACAAATATCATTGATACCGATTTAAACCATCAAAACGATTGATATTTGTGTTAAATAATTGTATTTGATTATGAGAGTTCATGTTAGGTGTTTTTTTAACTTTAAAGTTTGTAAAAAAAAACAAATAAGAGTTTAGGTAGATTTTTTATTTCAGGTTGATTTTGACTTTTACAATGGTTTTTTTTAGTTTTTTAGGTCATGAATATGTTTGATTAAATAAAATATTTATTTTAATAAACAAATTTAACAAACACAACTAGGTAAATATCTCGTTTTGTGAGATAACATATCTTAATCTACATTTATCTCTCAATTTTTTCAATTTTTATTTTTAGTTATTGCTTATGACTTTTTTTCATTTATTAACACATATAGTTGTCGATTTATTTTATTACATGTATGCATGAATTTTTTTTATTTTCTACAAATACATGTTAAAAAAGCTTGTGTATATAATTGTTTTTGTTGAAAAAAAATAGCCCACAACAAAGAATGGGTTACATAACTAGTAAGCAAATCTAAAAGATGTGATCAAAATACTTAGCACATGTTCATTATTTATTCTTTCACATTTTACTGATTATTTACTCTTTCACATTTTACTGTAGATTTGCTATTCAATTTTTTTTTCAATTTAGTCTTTACCTTTTTGTGTCAAATTAAAGGACAATTAAATCAAATTTGTTGATTAAGGATAAAATTGAAAGAAAGGGATCAAAGTACAAAATACATTATAAATAGGTGATGGTTTCAAAGTTCACACAAAAGTTTACAAACTATACATATTCAGTCCCTCAACAATTTTTCAATTCGATTTTGGTATAAAAATTTATTTTTGTTATTTCTTATGTTCCTAATTTAAGAGAAAAGAGAGAAAGAGAGGTTGTCATATTTTGGCACTAAAGAGAGAAAAATAGTGTTGGCATCAATTTTGACCATCAAAATAATCGATCTTGGTGTTAAAGATTTCTATTTGATGAGAAGAGTTCCACTTAAGTGTGTTTTGTGCTTTGAAATTGCTTTTAAAAAAATCAAATATGAGCTTGAAAAAAGTTTTAATTTCGGTTTGATTTTGATTTTTAGTGTGGTTTTTCTTTGTAAGGTCATTTAATGAGTCTTAGAATTAAAAATAAAACATAGAACCAGTTTTTTCAGCCACTAAATTGGCTGGAATCTAGTCAAATGACACATTGTCGGGCTTTTTTTCCCAAAAAAATGGGACGGACGACTTATCATCTACTAAAAAAAATATTAAGGCTGAGCACAGGCCCTTGCTAAACAAGTCAGGCACTGAGCTGGCTTTTATTTATTCTAATTCATCTATATATTTATTTTAATTTTTTATATAATTGAATTTTATTTTTAAAAATATTCTAATAATAAAAAAAAACTTTATTTTTTTCTTTGATTTTATTCAATCAATTATATATATATATATATATATATGCTATCATTTTATAAAATAAAAAAATATTTTTAATAAACAAAATCAAGAAATACAATTAAATTAATAGGCTTTGCAAAATTAAATATCTTGATTCACAACCATTATAGATACATATTTAATTTTTATTAGTGTTTTTTTATTATTTATTGACATAAATAATTTTTGATTTATTTAATTTAATGCATGTATAAGTTTTTAAATTTATATTTGATATTTTTTATATAAAAAAACATTGAAAAAGCATATGTATTTAATTTTTTTATTGGAAAAAAAGCATACAACCCGAAGAGTAAAGTGGAAAGACTAACCTAGGACTTCGTTAATTTCCCTGAGATATATATATTGCTGTAGCAAATAGGAGAAAATTGTCTAAACCGAATGGTCAAGAGTGTTTGTCTCATCAAACACTAACAACAAGAAAACAAAAATTAGTGCAGCATTGCATCTCAAAATTGCCACCATCCAAACCCGCAGCCTATAGCCTACAAATTCCTCTCCAAAAACTGTCAATTTCTCCGTGCATTTTCCCCAAATAAACAATTCTTATAACATTAATGAACTCAAAATAACATGGTCCTGGGATTTATTAGTCAACTACAAGCCAATGAGGTAATGTTGAAATAATCAGCCATATCAATCTTATCCAAAGATTTTGTTAACTTACAGTTCCTTCGGGTTTTGTTTAAATACAAAATGCTGCCCCAACCTTCAATCTAAAAAGTCCAAGTTTAGGAACTGATGCAACGAGATTTTCACTCAGTGGAGTATTCCATCTCTTAATATCCCTTTATGGTATACCCAATAGCTGGAAGAAGCAAGAACATCAGTATCCTGGTGGGCAACACTGAGCCAGAGGTGCCATTGAGACAAATAGAAGTCTCAGAGTGTCACATATAAGTGCTGAAAAAAATGTGCGCGGAAAACATATTTCCAAATTATCTCTGGCTTCTCAAACATAAATTTTTCCGAGAATTAGGAGCTTATCAGCATCTCAAGAATTAGAGCAGCAGCATGTACATAGAGTGTCCTCAAATAAGTCTTGTCGCTCTCTCCCCTGCTCTGGAATATCCACTTTGATTCCCTGTGCCCATTTACCCTCATACCTGCCATCTATTCAAACTCAATTCTGGTTATTTGATCACCTCTCAGTAGAAGAGTGATGACAATAAATAGTGAAGAAAAAAAAAAAACATTAAGTCCTCACCAAATTCAAGCTAGTGCAATGTTCCCCCATTCCCACAGCTATTCTTTTGAAGGTGGTCTCTTGATCTTATATCAGCCTGCAGTTAAAGCAATATGGTAATGCCCAGATAAAACAGCATAGTCCCCCAACAGGATGCATAAACAAAAAAAGGAAAAGAAAAGAACAGAGTCACAAGCATTTGACAGTTCAAGGTTATGAGCTAAGGTTAAACGCATAGTCTCCAACTTTTACATTAATCTCTTTTACCTCCCAGCTTTCAGTAAAATATGGAACATGACCATCGAATAAATTAGGGCCTTTGAGAGTAATGTTTGAGACCAGATGCACTGTCATATTTGAGACGGATTACAGCAAATCCTTGCAAGGCAAATCATCAAACAATTCATGGCCACTTAATGAGATTTCCTACTAACCACCCATTTAACCATGTGCTTACCTTCACTAAATATGACATTTCAAATCACTAAACTAGCATCAGGCTTCAATAGGAATTAAATAGAAAAGCTAGCTATTGTGACAGAATGCTTCTCCATGAACAAGACAACATCTGAGCTCAATTGAAAAGAAAATCCAAGAGATCTTCATCATAGATTCATGATCTACAGGACATTAGAGCTTTCATCCAACAGCTATCTCATTTGAGACAGCCAAATATAATAGCTAAAGGCCAATAGGGTCAATCCCACTACTGTTAGGAGAACTCTCACATCATTTTTATTGGCCTTTCATTAAGTTGCAAAAGCAAGACAACAGAATCACAGTTAAACTAGTCTGGATGTGGTAAATGCTGACTTAAATATTAGTTTGTTCATTGTCTATTCTGTCTGAATAACACTACCAAATCCTTCATGGAGAAAATACCACTAGTGAGTGACACTTTCAAAGCTTTAAAATTTATAAGGTTTCACCTGCCGGATAGGCTCCAGCACTCGATACTTGCAAATCATTTTCACAATTTTGATGGCAGTATTGAGAGAGATACGGTGACCAACTGAAATATATATGGGTTTGCATGAGCCCTTGGTTGATCTCATCGCCTGTTAAAGAAAAAAAAAATCAAAGACATAAAGATTTGAACATTGTCATGAAAAAGACTTCTGGAGCAGAAGAGAAGATGATGCTCTGAATAAAATATATGGTCTCACTCAGATATGAAATTTTTATGCTGAGTTAGAAAAAGAAGATGATGAGTAAAATCTGTTACCGCTCCCCATACACAGCCAGAGGATCCCGTCAAAGTAATAAAATCTTCACCACTATTATCTTTGGCCTGAAGAAGCTGTCTCACTCCAGATTGAGTGAGACCATCAACATGATGCAGCTAAGACATACAAACGAGAAAATAGAGGGAAAAGTTCTTAACGAAAGGACAAGTTAAGAGATGAAATAAGAAAGGCAAGTTGAATTGCGAATACCCTAAAGAAATCAACGAGAAACTTAATTAGATGACTAATGGTGGCTACAATAGCTAGCATTAGGTAATAAAAGAGTCGTAATTGAGAAGTAGTACGAGGTTAGTTACATTCTTTCCTATGCCAATGGTGGGGATTTTAGCCAGAACACCAAGATGGCAAGCCAAGCCGAAACCTGTGAAAGAGAGCTATTTGCTATTTGCTATATGTAATGCAATGCATAAAAAGAAATGAAGATTCAATGGAAAAGGAGAGAGAGAAACTTGCCTCGAGGATGTAGCAAGCCATTGCCATCAACAAGCAGTAACTGTTGAATAAAACAGAGACAACCTCAATTTCAGATAAACCTTAATTAACAGGCAAGGCAAGAGAGTAGGAATCGATACATATGATGCATGGAAGGTATATATGGTACGAGATTATCATATTCATAAAGGGGATGGGAGGGGAGGGATGAAATGAAAAAGAAAGAGGATTGTGGATTGGCTGACCTGGGGGTGGAATGGATTGTCAGTTTTTTTCATCTTCTGTAACAGTTGTAACAGTATTGGAGCCTAAAAATCATCATCATCATCATCATCAATGATAAATAAAGAAGGAAAGAAAGAATCGCAATGATAACAATAGATTCTACTGACCTCTCGGAAAGCAAGGAAGGAAGGAATATAAGGGACATCGAAATTGGTGAGGAGAAAGAAATCTTGGTAGACGACTTGCAGAGTGGGAGTGGTGACATCCAAAACAACAAGGCTTCCACATCCGCATGCTGCCGTTGATGCTGCTGCTGCTGCTGAGTCTAATTCCTTAGAATAGCTTACATCAACCCCACCCACATATTTCAATAACGTTCCTTCTTCTTCAACAACAACATTGCCGCTGCTGCTGGGTATGGGCAGTTTCCAAGGGAAATCATCCTGTGTTATCAACCTCTCTTTAAGTAAATCTTGAATCCTGCTTTTTACAACATTTAATCAATCGATCAATCACATATATCACATAAATCACTGCTATACAAACGAGAAAACAGCATTCAAGCAAGCAAGCAAACGAGTAGCAGCCAAGCATCATACTCTCTCCATTGATTTTGGATTTCAATTGATGATGATGATGATTCTCCCCGATCCCGTCCATGACGAAGACCATGATCATCCATAGATGTAATCGTTGCTTGCAAGCTTGCCTAAAATCCGTTTCCCCGATCCCGTCCATGACGAAGACCATGATCATCCATAGATGTAATCGTTGCTTGATCTTCAGCTCAGTTGCCAAAACCACAGATTGCTAGCCGCCGCCCATCAATCACGCAGTATATTTACGTTTAGATGATTAATTTAGTAACAAATGATAGAACTTCAACCGCTAGCTTGTCACCCATCAGGATCGAAGGAAATAAATTATTCAAATTTATGCCGATCTTGAAGGATCGGGTGTACGAGAATTCAGTTACAAATGTTTTTAAACATGTATCTTTCTTTAAAATATATAAAAATAATAATATTAAAATATCAAAAAACATTAATTTAAAATAAAAAATAATTTTTTTTAAAAATATTTTAAAACATTAGGATCCTAGTTAAAAGCCAGCATGACCTATATCATGTTTATATACCATTTTTTAAGCGTTTAATTTTTTCTTCACTTTAAACTATATTTTTTTAACGTTTTAGATAGCAGATATCAAAAATAAAAATTTAAAAACTAATATAATAATTTTTTTTTAAATAGTCGCTATTACAATACCAAACATGCTTTTAATCTTTAATCTTGTTTGTTTGCTAAAAAATAGTTTTATTTTAGAAAGTGATTTCATTAAAAATTAATTTTTGAAAAGTAAATTATTTTTTGATATTTGATAGTGTTATGAAAAATAAGTTAAGAAATATTTTTCAATATTTAACCATGTCATGAAAAATAAATTGTAAAATAATATATTAGTTTTTTAGTTTTTTCAAGTTTATTAAAAGAATGAAAAACAAATTTCACAATTAGAAAGTTGAATGAGAATAAAATTGAAAAAAATAATTTTATAAATTATTTTAAATAAAATAAATAATAATTAAAATAATAAAGATGAAATCTGACTGATAAAAAAGTTGAAAGATGGTGAAATTAAAAACAATTATAATTTTATAAATTATTTTGAATAAAATAAATAGCAATAAAAAAATAAAAACCAAATCTAAAAGAAAAAAATCAATTAAAAAATAATAAGAAAAAAGTAAATAAAAATTAAAAAAATAAGTACCAAATTTTATATAAAAATCAAATTAAATAAAATTTTAAGGGATGAGATTGTAAAAAAAAGATTCAAAATAAAATATATAACAATTAAAAGTTCGATGATCAAATTTAATATAATTAACAAATAATATGGTATTTTTAAATTTTTTATAACTTTTAGAAAGTGTTTTCCGATTAAAATAAAAAAAAATATTTTTCAAGAAATTAAGCCAAGTTTTTCTTTCACTAGAAAATATTTATTGTTGATGAAATTTTCTAATAATAAATAAATATAAAAATTATTTGTAGTAAATCACTCCTGAGAAAATAAACATGCCTTAACTCTTTGATGTATTTTTAATTCATTCCCGAGTACTTCTTGAGACTTCATGTATGCAAGAGAATGCAAAAAAATAAAATAAAAAAAGATATAGTAATGTAACTTGGAATCATAAAACTGAAAATAATAAAAGTTCAATAAACAAAGCAAAAGAAAAAAACAATGAATGAGTCGGGAACACAATGAATATTGGAAATTCAATTATTAGAGAACTTAATTAGTTCAATAAACAAAGCAAAAGAAAAAATGTGTTCATTGAAACAAGCAAGATGCCAGCAACAGAGGTATTGACATCGAAGAGGACTCCATTTTAGAACTGGAAAAGGTCCAAAATCAACCATAGCTAGCAGAACACACAAGTGCTGCTTCAAAATGCCAGAAGCAGTAACCATCTTAATTTCTACCCTCTCGTCTCGATCACATGATGAACTAATTAAGATATACAGACCTTTTTTTCAAGCTATAAGTCTGCAAAGGTTCAAGTTTAAACAACATCATTTCCGACAACCTTCCTCACAACATTATATCCAAGGTGTCCATGTGTTACTATCCCAAGAACTCTCCCTCTTGCATCAAACACCGGAGCTCCAGAGCTACCCGACACAATTGATATGTCACTAACCATAAACATCGGCTGACTTTTATTGCCGAAATCGAACCCAAGGGTACCATAGGTACCGTAACCAGTGATTTTTGCACAAGTGAAGACGTGAGGGAGACTTGCAGACATGGAAATAATGTAGACCTCTTGCCCAATTTTAACCGTATCATCTCCAAGATACACTTCAGCATAATCAACTTTCTTATTCTTCTTCTTCTGATACTCCAAAACACAAAGATCACTTTCTTCATCATGCTTAGATATGGGTACTTTCTTTCCACCTTTTTGTGAAACTCTAAAGATTGTGGGCTCCAAATCATGCTTTATCACATGAGCACAGGTGATAATATGACGACCCTCGTCGATGATAGCACCAGAGCCGCTGCCTTTATCTTTATTATCAATGTGAACAACTGTTGGAGCCATGCAGTCGAAAAATTCTTTTAATTGACTACCTTTAAGATCATCAAGGTATCCTTGATTTTCAGTAACCTTCCAATAAGTTTTTAAACCCATCTTCTAAAAGGAGAGAGAGAGAGAGAGAGAGAGTACTAAATACTTTAATGTTTAAACGACGCACCCACATATTAAATAACAATAGCTCATGCACATGATACTGCTTTTCATGCATTTTACATGGTATAGCTCTTCATGCATTTGGCATTTTCCATGGTACAATGTGAAATTATTATTAACTAATACTCTAAAAGGCGTGGGAAAGTACTGTAGCTTTCCCACGCCTTTTATGCATTAGTGTTTCACTGTGCACTGCACAGTGCACAGTGCACAGTGAAACAGTTAGCTGTATTTTTTTTTTCGTTTTTATTTTTTCTTTGTTTTTTATGACTTTATTAAAATGAAAACCAAGCTTACCTTGAAGGAGAAGTCAGGGGAGAGTGATCAGACCGAGGGGGGAGACTCGCACAATCGGCATTGCTAAATCAGACAATGCACCACGCTATAGACATGTTCTGCATGATGGGATGGACATTAAATTTATGTTACAGGTCGCAGGGGAACAAATACAATGACTTCAGTTCCACGTAATGTGATGAGCTTCAAATATATGTTATGGGCTGTTGAGTAACAATGGGTTTTCTACACTATGCGATGGGCTTCAAATTTATTTTATGGGCTGGAGAGAAATAGCGGGCTTTGTATTAAAAACATTGGTTTCTAAATGGGTTGAGTTGTGATTAGTGAGCTCAATCTTAGTTAAGATTTGGTTATTATTTTGAGAGAAAAGAGATGAAATCTGATGCAACATAAAAATAATATAAATTTATTCTAAAATTATTTTAAAAATAAATTTATTTTTATATCTTTATTTTTGTTCTTCTAACCAAAATACTCTCTCTCTCTCTATATTAACAAAATAAATTTTAATTTTGATATAAAATTTCATTAGTTACAAAATTATTAATTATTATTAATCAAAACCCACAAAACACTATTTATTATAATATATATATATATATATATTAATTTCATCCTTCAACAATTCAGTCGTATATATATTACCTGTAGAAAGGGATTTTACCTGTTATAACTGTCTGGAAGAAGGTCATCGGCTAATATAGCGAGCTTCAAAGGCCCACAAACACCTGCCCTCATCACCTCTAGCTCCATAGATTTCCCAACCTTGTCCCAAATCATTCCAAAGAACTGACGCCAAGAATCAAAAGAAGATTAACTCACTCTTGTTTCCCCTTTTCTGGGACAAACATTGAACGATAAAAACACTACAAGAGAGGCAGGGTGCTCTACACCCAAGCAACTAAAGTCACGTACCTTTAAGGAGCAGCTAACCACCTCTCTGTCGCATTTAATTATAACATCATTGGGTTGTATCTCAGCACGATCAGCAGGAGACTCTTCCGTTACCTGATACAAGTGCTCCAATGTTACTGTTTTGGAAGATTTATAAGCCAGCTTCTCAAATTCATTAATTATTAGTTTTGGAAGATTGGGATCCACTATGACATGCAACAGCACACCAAGAATGCGTCCTAAATCCCTCTCATTGGTCTCCTTTGTAACGCAGCTCTCCACACAAATGCCTTGGATGGAACAATACCCTTCCATGGAAATACAACACTCACAAATACTTGTGTAGGTTTGTAATGAGACCAAACCTTGAACTTTATGATGCAGGACAGAGTGTGCTGCCTGCTTTCTTTCTTTTTAACTGATATGGAAATGGATTTGAGAAAAATAAATAAATCACATTGATTAACAAAAAAGAGACAGAGTAGCAAGATTTTGTTGATAAGAAAAATCTGGTGTTGTTTACCATATGGAAGATTCAAAAAGAAAGTGAGGAATTTCAGATTGGCGACACCGTGGAGAGCAAAGAGAAGATAAATCAATCTATAATCAGGCGATTACAAAGCCTAAAGAACCCTGTGTTACACTTGATGTAGATGAACAAAAGAAAAAAGTTGAGGAGCACGAAGTTATGAAAGCAAGGATATCGAGGACAAAGTGCTGCTGTCAACACAAATGGCCACTATTCCTGATTTTGATAGTCAAATTGATAGAACAAAACTCATATTATCACTACTGTCACCAACAAACCAGTTCCTATATCAGTGGTGTTGCATTGCAGCAGGATGTCATTGCAAGCTATGTGATTTTTGCTGCTTGGACACTTCAAAACTCAAGGTCGAGTTTTCTCCAACCAGGGGAAAATGATGCAGATAACAAAAGAAGCAAGATTAATGTCTTTTTATAGACAAGAGTATTTCTGTAATATTCAGATCTGCTGAAAATTTGTCTTGGGTTATTTTCTATCTAGTAATCTACTGGTTCTAAAATAATTAGCTTTTATAGGTTCTTACTTCTAAATAGATTTCTTATATGGAAAATTAAATCTTTGTTGGACTAGGAGTACTAGCATCTTATATAGTCTTTCAATATTTCACTTTGTTTTTTATTCTCTGAGTCTATCTCTCTTAGATATGACAACTAAGAACCCTAGATGTGAAGCTTATTTTTTATATATCCTCTAAGTGTGACTCTCATAAATCTATCCCATGTCCTTCCTCTTATTCCATCAGAAATCAACATTAACACAGTTCTAACAGCCCTAAAACAGCCTCTGAAGTCAGATTCAGAACAGCCCATTGGCTGTCCTGTATCATTTCAACTCCTAATTGCTTCCATTTGAAAGAAAATTACATTAATAATTACCGAACAGGGGGCATGAACTTGGATGCCTAGCCCAAAGAAGAAACATTTGATTCAGCATGGTCAGTTGAGCAGTAGCTTTGGGCTCAGGGTTATGAGGATTTCATAAGTGTGGAAGCTGCTAGTTACAAGACGCACAAAAAGAATATTTCCGAGAGCTATCATCTTTCAACATGTCCATGTATATATATTTGCCTCATCAAACAAGCCTTAAAAGAAATCATGGAATAGAAGAAAGGGCCTCAAGGATGAAACTGTTGAATATATGAGCAAATAATAAGTGGACATCACGGACCAAGCCATGGAGCAAACACCCGCTCCAAAAGTGTATTTGGGGAAAATATAAAGAGGAAGAAAATAAAAAAGCGCAGCAAAGACCATACCTCTTCAACTATAACCCCTTTGCAAACAAGAGGGAACAATTGAACTATTTCCTCCAAAGTGACCACGTCAGCAGCATAAAGATTAATAAATTCCATCCCAAGCCAAGGATGAGGGACACTCCTACGCCATTGTAGAACATTAGATGCACCCAACATTCTTCACAATATCTTATTTCAGGTTGGATATTGACAAAAAAAAGAAGAAGATTAAATAACTTCCATCCCCATACAGTACCCTGGATGGGAAAAGAATATACAGTATGTGCACGCAAAAAAAAAAAAAAGAAGAAGAAGATTAAATAACTTCCTTCCCCATGCAGTACCCTGGGTGGGAAAAGAAAATACAGCATGTGCACCACGATGCAGCAGGTGATTTTGGAAGAATTAAATAATTTTCCTTGTAATTTAGTTTAGCTTTAATTGTCCTCCGTGTCTAGAACATTGAATTGTTGTTTTTCGGCTGGCGATTTCTTCACACACCCCATACCACATCTACCAGTAAATATAAAGATTTGGAATTCTCAAACTCATTGAGAACAACATGATCAGTAAGTTAACAGGGTATACAAATTATGAAAGGAATCTCAATACAAATCAATTGTGGAACGGTGCCATGAACATGCCAGAATATCATGGAAAGCAATAAATACTCTGCAAAAATGATGAGGCACATACCTTTTCTTATTTAAGTGGTCCAGGCATCTAAAAGCTATGTTGATCGGCAGAAAAGGAGTCTGGCCCTTCCAAAAGAAATTGATCCCGATGACTTCTCCATCCCAATTAATGAGTGGCCCCCCAATAAAATGCTACAATAAAGAACTAGTTTATGCTACAGTTTGGTATCAGTTCATCAAATATATAACATCAAAGCATAGATCTTTTAGTCAGTCTAAGAACATGCCAAATCTAGAACAAGCTCCGGACAAACAATTGTTTGCCCCTTTCTTGCTATCCTCAAGCAACAAAGACCGTTTTATGGTGAAAGCGGAGTTAATGAACCATGATTTAGTGACCAAACTTGTGGTTTAGTCAGTAAACTTATGGTGAAAGCGGAGTTAATGAACCATGGTTTAGTCACCAAACTTGTAGTTTAGTCACTAAACTTGTTGTTTGGTGGTTTTCCCTTTCAAAAGGAGGTTCAAGTCTAGGCATTGCACTTGGGTGGATGAAATAACAAAAGAGGGTTAATTCCATTTTGTAACAAGGTTAATGGATCAAAGAGTTGTTTCATGGGTACCTTAAATGAGGCATGGGAAGGTCAACAATTATGGGCTCACCGCAAATTCAAGTAGTAGGACTTGGTGGGTACAGTGAAAATTTTATAGGCACAACTTAAAAGTCTTTTGAAATTCAGTCTCTGAAAGGGTTTATTTTTATTTTTTATGGGGATATTTCTTCTGGACTCTCTTTGAAAGTGAAATCGCATAGTCATAGAACAAAAAATTCTCTAAGAAACAAGCTTTTTGCATAAAAACACCACTCCTTTCCTTCATACTCTCATTCACTTCTCTTAGTAGTTAGTTCTACAGTGATCCTAGTTGACTTTAATACTCTCATTCTAAGTTTCTCTACACTGGAGTTTGATCTCCTCATAGCATGTGAGGATGAGTGTTGAGCTATGCTGCTCAGATACAAAATTCAGGGCGTCAAGTCCGAGTATCGGCCCAAGAGTTATAAAAGATGAATTCAAAATTTCTGAATATGGTGAATTGACTGAAAAGTGTTAAAATATTGGATGTGAGTACACGAATGTGATGCATGATGTAACCTCCAATTATAGTTGAATTGAGACCTATTGCCCAAAAGATGTTCCATGTATTATGTAACTCGTAGTCCCAAATTCAAACAAGAGGGCAGTAGTGGCTTGTATATAAAAATTGGGAATAGATTGAAAGAATGCTAATGAAGGCAATAAGGAAAATCAATTTCATCTATTTCAAGTGAAAGCAAGACCAAGGGGTTTTGAAAAGTTTGAGCCTCAAAGACCAAGGGGTTTTGAAAAGTTTGAGCCTTAAATTGACTGGTCATTAATACCTTCTCCAGAGAACAATATCACTAACCAAACCAAGCAAGAAGCATGCTTACTTTAACACTTCTCTATTCTTCATCTCTCGCATTTCTCCATCATCATTTCTCTAAAAAAACCTTTGTTGAGTTTATTACAAACAGCCATTGTTATCAATATGTTGCTTGTTTAGTTTGGATAGAGATGAGGTTGTGTCCAAGTGCAAATACAAGAGTTAGAAAAGGAATTCATGCTTGTACGGTCATTTCATCGACACAAATACTCTAGGGTAAAATGCTTAAGCCCGAGTAACACAAATGAGATATAAGCAAACATACATGATCCGACTAAGCCAAAAAACAAATTAATGCATGAAACAGAGAGAGTAGTGTTATTACTGTAGTAATCTCGCAAGTTGTCATTAGGAGCTCTTGGCAATCCAATTCGCAGCAATAAATACTATATGGGAAGAAAGTAGGGTAAGATCACAGCACAGCAGTTAGTTCGGAAAAAAAAGCGTTGTGGTCAAAACAGTGCGCCACGGTGCATTAGAACGTTGTGGTCAAAACAGTGCGCCACGGTGCGTTAGAAACAAGAATACAAGAATACAAGAGGAGAGTGGTGATATTTAGAATTGAAAAGGAGACTACTAGCTTAATTATGATTGGAAAGCAAACATATAACAATAAAAGGTAATTGTAAGGATGCAGAAAAATGCAATTGAAGATATCCTGGTGATGGTAAGGATATTGATGAAATCTTGAAACACTAACCTCCTATATATCCAACGTTGCTATAAGAAATGAAAAGACGAGGTTCATTTTGGCATACCTGAAATCACCAGAACTGACAAGAAGCTGGTGGTGATGATCTTGCACCCGGGCTAAAGCTATTACTTTATCCCCGGGACAAAGGTTAAAAAAGTTAGCCTCTACCATGGTGTGATCATTATCAGGTTGTAAGGACATAGAATCATCTATCCATTTAAGACATGCTTTTTGAGGAGGTTTATCAGGCTTGAACTTGACGGTAGCAATGTTGTAGTGTAAATCAAAAGCTGAAACCTCTCCCTCGTACGAACTGCCATCTGATAGATGTACTTCAACCTGCAATTGCAATACAATATTGTGAGAAATTTTCAATTCTACTAAAAAGGCAATGATAATAATAATAAAGTCGGTGCTGTACCGTGATTTGAGAAGGGTCTCTATAAGAGTGAAAGAGAGAAGCAGAAGTCAATATGGTAGCCTCGAATTTACCATCATCTCCTGCTGCACCTTCACATTCTACAATTGTGCCGGTGCACGCAAAACACTTTTCTCCGCTACCTGCCAGAAAGGCAGCAAAGCATAAAGCTTTATGTTACCAGGCAGATCATACATGTTAGGAAGCATAAAGTTAGTATATGATATACCTACCTCTGTGGTATGCAACAAGGCACACAACCGATAGAGAAACTTTCAAAGCAGCTAAATTTGTATTGAGTTTCAATTCATCATCCCGCCTTTTCAAAAACGGAGGCGGAGGCGGAATTCTATCAACTGTAAAGAAATATTCAGAACAAGAAAAATCAGATTAAGTAAAAACAGATGAAGGAAGAAACTGATCGGAAAAGAAGAAGAAGAAGAAACCACCGGCCTGAAAAATTCATGTTTTCTCCTTCCCAACGATACCAGATAGGAGAGACGGGTACACTAGGGATTCTTAATCAGTAGACGATGTGGAAAAGGAAGGCAGCAGTAGAGACTGGAGTAAATAATCCTCCTATTTTTTCCGAGAACAATAAAAAAACGGCTGGGCCTTTTAATAGGTTTCTGCCACCTTACTCTAAAATAGGGCCTTTTTTTCAACGGCAAATACTTTATTCTAAGTTACTGTAGATTTATTTTCAGAAAATATAACAAATTAAAAATTTTATACACATATATAAATAAATAAACTAAAAATTATATATGTTAATAAATAAATAAAAAATTATTAATAATACCTAAAAACAAAACTTAAAAAATCAGAAGATAAATATAAATTAAAATATTAAATCTTGAAAAATAAAACATTAAATTGATTGAATAAAAAAAGACATGTAAGTCTATACATATTAAGAATATCATCTAAAAATAAATATTTTTATTTTTAATAACATAGTTTATCTATATGAAAGATGAAATCAAAACCATAGATGAACCAGAAAAATTACTCTAAAAATTAAACACATATAAAAAAATCAATATTTTTAAAAGAGACCCCCAAACAAAATAGAAGAGAGGAGATTTTATCTTTTTTTGGTTTTCATTTTATTTCTTTTCAATTGTATTTTTTTAAAGTTATATTTTCATGGCAACCATAGTTATCAAATCCAGCATGAAGGTTGACCCTGCCAAAAAGTCGGGTCCTGGGTTATACTAGTCAACCCGAAAAAATTAAAAATAAATATTTAAAATTTTAAGATTTTATATAAAAAATTAATAAACAATCCATATGAATATAAACTATACATATTGTAAATAATTAAGTTTGAAATATTATTTCAAAACGTTTTTTATCACACTTTGAAAAGATATTATTTTATTCTTCTAAATTGAAGTATTTAAACCAAAAAGTTTTATTATACCATACTGAAAGAACATAACTTTTTTCTAATGAACATAGAGTATATATACTAAAGTGTTTCAAATCCCACATTGAAAAAATAAATATTTTTATAGTATTTATATAGTAAACTTTGAAATGAGTTAGTAACCCACTAACAAATATATTTATAAAAAAAGTTCTCTAAGTAGGAGAGAAGCATATTTGAAAATAAATCTCTACTAAGTTTTTGCCAGGTCACCGGTGTTCTGAGTGGGTCGACAAGTTTATTTTGGGCCAATTAAAGCCCAAATTTTGAATGAAATAAAACCGGCCAAGATACTAGGTCCCAGGTTGACCGATGAGGGTGGGTTTAATAATTATGATGGCAATCATGCCAGGCCCATGGTATTAGGTCCAACTATCAAACCCAATACCATGGGTGTGGCAAGCAAGCCGGACCCAATACCTTGGGTCTATATAGAAGACTCTTAAGTTTAGCTTGATTGTTAGACCCAATATCATAGGTTATTTTTTTAAAGTTATATTTTCATGGCAATTATAGTTATCAAATCTAGCATGAAGGTTGACCCTGCCAAAAGGTCGGGTCCTGGGTTACATGAGTCAACTCGAAAAAATTAAAAAAAAATATTTAAAGTTTTAATATTTTATATGAAAAAATTAATAAACAATTCATGTGAATATAGACTATACATATTGTAAATAATTAAGTTTGAAAGATTATTTCAAAAAAAATTTATCACACTTTGAAAGATATTATTTTATTCTTCTAAGTTGAAGTATTTAAACTAAAAAGTTTTATTATGCCACATTGAAAAAACATAACTTTTTTCTAGTGAACATAGAGTATATATACTAAAGGGTTTTAAATCTCACATTGAAAAAATAAAATATTTTTATAGTATTTATATAGTGAACTTTGAAATGAGTTAATAACCAGCTAATATATATATATATATAATAAGACTCTTGGGTCTAGTACGATCATTAAATCTTAGAGAATTAGGTTTGTGTTGGGTCTAGCGGTGGAGCCAGACCCAAAGGCATTGGGTTCGGCTGCCCAGTAAGATCCAATATCTTTAGTTCTATAGTTGTGAAGTCAAACTCAATATCCTTTGGTCTTGCTGCGGAGACAAACCCACAAGATTGGGTCTAACGATAGAGTCAAACTCAATATCCTTTGGTCTGATAGGCAAAAACATTGGGTTTGGTTGCGTAGCCTGACCCAAATGCTATTAGATGCTAAATTCCATTGGGTGCCAAAAGCACTTGTTATGGCGGTTAAGTCAGCTAATAGTACTTTTTGACTAAAAATCAACAATGACAATACCCCCATAGCATTACGGTGTCATCTACAATGTAAATACTCTATATCTACAGTGTGGGTCCACAATGCAATAAGTCCCTGTTCACAATAAATGTATAGAGTTTTTCTCATGTCTTTCAAAATATAGTATAATTTGAAGCCATTGTCACCCTCTAAGTATTTTACTGTACATCTAAAAAAACTGGATTTCTTTTATTACCTTCAATTCTATTATTTCTTTAATTTTATCCTTAAACTATTTTTACTAGCTCATCAGGTTATATTTGAATCAGACAAGTTGATTAGATTATATTTAAAAAAAAATTTATACAATTTTATTTTAAATACAAGCTAGAAGAGGAAGAGTTAGATAAGATTTTTTTTTATTTTTTTATTATTTTTTTCTCAATTATATCCTCAATTATTTTTTATAGTTTGATCAAGTTGCTTTTGGATTTGTCAAGTTAACTAAATCAATCAATATAACTCTCACATGATTTGATTTTAAATCTAGGTTACGCGCAGAGTTGGGTGGGAGGTTATTTTTCTATTAATTTCTTCTTCTTTTTTCCAAGTTCATACTTAGATTTTTTTTATTAGTTGGCCAAGTTCATTTAATCATGTCATGACAACTTTTATACGATTTAGTTTGAAATCCATGCTATACAAAGAGTCAAGTTGAAAAGTTTTAAAATCATGTTAAACCGAGTTTAATAGCCAAATAATTATCTTTTATTGTTTTCTTGTGGTTATATTTAATGTAAAATCTTTCCTTGTTTTCTTATTTTATTTAAGACATTTTCGGTGTTCTCTAAGCAACCTATGAGAGGTGTAAACCTTAGGAATAAACTTGTACATAAATTAAAAATAATATAGATGGAAAAGGAAAAATGAGATAATTAATATACAAATTAAATAAACTGGAGACCAAAAATTTTTCTGGTATTAAAAAAACACAATTAAGTAAGTCGGGTCAAATGTCAAAAAATAAAAAAAATGATGAGATTATAAATACCTCATTTTCTTCTTTTTAAGACAGGCTGCATCAACAACAAATTGAATGAGAGAAATCTGATTTTTTCCACCAAAAATTGAGAGAGAACACCAAATTTGCTATGTTTACACAAGATTTAGATTGATTGATAGAGAAAACATCATTAGCAATAAACAAGTGAACAAAATTATAAGGAGTGAGGGAGAGAGTAAGGGTCAACTGGTGTAAAAAAGGAGAAGTTGAAATTTTTTGTATGATTAAGAATAATGAAAGTCAATTTATCACCAGGTAAGGAGCTCTCAATTTGATTATGTAAGCCATTTTGAATTTGATAAGGTGTATTAATGTTAAATTTAAGTTAGAGTTCTTAAGTAGAATTTGAGGGAAATACATAATCGTGTGGAATTAAATTAATTAAAGCATTAAAGATTATCTTAAATAAAAAAATTATGTAGAGATACAAAAATAATAAAAATTCTATGGTTAAACAAACAAAGGTGGTGGCTATTGGAGGGTTAATTAGAAGAAAAGAATTTATAATTTTTTTATTTTGTAAATTACTTGTCATCTTATGTTTATAATATGAACAAATGGTTGTTTTGGAGGGAGAGTAGAAAATAAGGATGTTTGAGGGATCATTTGAAACATTGACGAAACTAGACAGATTCATCTCTTTAACTTTCATAAGGGATTCGAGCCTGAAAATGATAGAATTTTGGAACGGTCCTTTCATAGGAGTTATAGCCAAAGATGTTATCTTTCCGACAAGACTGTCCTTGTTTAATTTGGAGTTCTATAACTTCAGATATAGGTAAAACTCTAAGGAGACGTCGGGATGCCATCTCTGCTAGCATTTTTGACAAGTTGCTGAAACGGGTAACTTAGATACGTTAGGGGCATAATTAGGTTTCTTTCCCTTTAGAAAATATATAGTTATGTGTTTTAAAATAAAAAAAAAAAGTAATGTTTGGAACTGAGATTTGTTAGGTTAGTTATGATTAAAAAAAAAAAAACAATGATATTAGGGATGTAATGGGAAACACAAATGTGAAGGAAAGAATTGTTGAAAGGAAGTCACTAATTTTACTGTTATTAAAAGAAATAATGTGATATACTTGTGAATACAAGAGGGACCATATGAGCTACACAATAGCAGCAGGAGAGTATGAGCCGAGCTTCTGCAGCAAGTAGATGTTCTACTTACATAATTATGAAAGCTTGTTTAATTTTTGGATTTTATATATAAATTTTTGCAAAAGGAAAACATCTAATGAAATGAATGAGAAATAGAAACATACTTGACTAACTATTCTGGTTAGGAATAGTTAATGACACCAATGAGTTTTATTGATATTTTCTCTGAATTTGATTAGTTGGTTCTGAGAATGAGAGGCTAATGATGCTAGTAGGGTTTATTAACATCGATATGATTGTTTTAGAATATGGGGGATATTGAACTTGATTAACTATCCCAGGTTAAGAATAGTTAATGATATCAAGGGGCTACATCAAATCAGCATTTCCATGCAACTTAATTAGTTATTCCTGATATGGAGGCCAATGATGTCAAGGAACCTTGACATCGAGATTTTCGAGGATATTTCAAAGTACTGTTGGGAATTAATTAATTATTTCGAGTTAGGAATAGTTAATTAATGAATTATTTCGAGTTAGGAATAGTTAATGACAAATATTAAAGGGTTATCTTGATATTAGCATTCGCAACAAATTTGATTAGTCGGTCCCAGCGAGAAAGACTAATGATACTAATAGATTGGTCAGTATTAACATTATCATCCCAAGGTTTTGTGAAGAAATAAATAAAAAGGATATGATAAGCTATGTGGTGAAGGATGGTTAATGATATTAATAAAAAGGATAATGATATTTATATTTTTTAAAGGAATTATTCTTAAATATAAATATGCTACGGGTTATTGTTGGTCAATTGTTCTAAAATTTAGTTAGTATCGATTGATCAAGTAAAAATTTAAAAGTGCAGATAGTAATAAAATATATGGACACATTAAAAAAAGAAGAAGCTATTATCATATGCAAACGACATTCAAGACTTGACAGAGGCTGCTGAGACGACCCTTTCCAAAAAAAAAGAAAAGAAAAAAACAGAAAAGATAATGTTGGTCTTCTACAGTCAAAGCCTTCGTTGTTTACATATAGAGGCCAAGCAAAAAGTTACAGACCATGAATGCAAATTTTAAATGTAGGATGATATTTTTCTAATTCTTTGTTTTTTATTAATTAAAAACCATGACAAAAAGTATTTTTCTTTATTAAAAAAATATATTAATAAAAAAAGGAGGAGCCATACTAGATTCTATTTTTCAATAGAGTTCAAATTTAATTTTATTGTTTTATAACTAAATAAAAAAAATATAAATAGCCCCATAATATAATATGCATATTTATTTCAGTTTAAAAATTTAATATTGAGTTAGTATTAACATATTTATTATCAATTATTAATATATATATATATATATATAA
>NW_011501340.1:0-8871 GCF_000495115.2 Populus euphratica | reverse complement strand
TACTTATTCAATTATTGTCCTGATCAAATATTTCAAAAATACATTCTCGACAATGAGGTAAGTAATTTCATTAAATTTTGTTACTTTAAGGCATGTGGGGATCAGGTCTGGCTGAGGATGGTGGAAGAGTTGGTGGTCGGCGGTTGAAGCTGGTTGCAAGTCACGACCGGGAGAAGAAAAAGTTGTAGAGAAGAGAGAAGGTCACGATTGCTACTCTGCCGCTAATAGAAGCTAGATTGATGGAAATGATGGTATTAAAGCTGGTTGTGGAGGTAAAGGATGGTGTTGATGTTGCTGTTGTCGGTGCTGGAGAAGGAAGAAAATGAAAATGGTGGTGCTGATGAGCTACTGCCGCTGTGGAGGAAAGGAAAGAAAAAATCAGAGGAGAGGGAGAAGTGTGGTGGAGAGGATGGTTGTCAAGCCAGCAGTGGCAGTGGTGGTGGCTGAAGGTCATGGTGGAGAAAGAGAAAGAAGAAAATTTATAGAAACCGGCAGAAAAACTGGTTTTATTGCTGACTTTGGACTTGATTTTCTCTTCCCTCAGGCTATGAAATTTACCTCTATTTATAGGCAATAGAAGAGGGCAATCTTTTCTATACTAGAAAAAAATTTCAACCCTTGATTAAGTTGGGAAGAATCCCAACCATTGGCTCATGAGTTGTAAAATCTCCAGACAAAAGCTGACTGAGTTGGCCTCTTTAAGCTATCACTAGAGATGATGTGTTATTATTTAGCCTAAATTGATCACATAGAGTTATAGATAAAGTGCAAAGGATCATTTTCGTATAAGATTTGTCAAATTTGATGGATATTAGGTACATTATATGTTGTTACAAAGTAGATAGTTAGATCAGCTTTTAAAGAGAAAAACAATGAAGATAATGAACAGTGCCGATTCCTATTTTTATCAAAGTTCATTTCAATCCTTTCTTTTTTAATTGCTTTGAATTGAATCCTAATTGACCCTAAATTTTTTTATTTAATGCAATTAAGCCCCTAATTTCAATCAATTAACTTCGTAAAGATTAAATTTGGTCTCTTAAAATTTTAATATTCTCAATTAAGCCAAAATTAGGCTCTCAAACTTAATTTTTCACCAATTAAGCCCAAAATAAAATAATTTAACCCATTTAAAGTATAATTAAGTCCTTGCACTAAATTAAATCTTTTAATTGGACCCAAATTAATTCTTAAACATAATTAAAATTTAATTTGACCCATGATTAAATCAATTTGGCTTATTAAAAATTTAATGATGTCATTGGACTCAATTTTTATGCATTTAATGATGTCATTGGTCTCAATTTTTATGCAAATTCGTTTAATAATCATTCAATTTGACCTTGAATTTGTATTTTTCTCTATTTTTGGGCATAATAGGATACAATTAGGCCTTGAATTTCCTCAAATAAATTACAGCTTAATTTTTTTTTAATTTTTATAGCCCTCTTTTATTTATTTTCTCCACATTATCATTCTTTATTTTATTTTTTAAAAAAAATTATTTTTAAGGAATAACCCAGAATTGGGTTATAAAATTTATTACCAATTTTTAATATATCTAATTTTAAATTTTATTGAACCAATATATTAAATTTAAAATAAAAAATATTAACATCCATATTTTTTTATATTTAAAAAAAAATCATCCCGAGAATCAAACTTGTCTATATGTACAGCTTTTGAGGATTAGGAAAGTATCACACCACAAATAATGGTGTGATACTTTGCACATTTATATTTTGCTTGGTATATATATCCTTAGGTAATTGTCATATATGGGTTTATTATTTTCTTACTTCCTGTAATATAATTTAAAAGGTAAGGGTGTTTATGTCATATCATTGTTTGTTTTTTTATTTTTATTTTTGTAATCATAGATGTCCAAGTCAGTTTACACATCTCAAGTAATCTCTCAAGACTTTGAAATTAACGACTAGATAAACTTCTACTGGCCCTTAGGTTTGTGACACTCGAATTGGTGATCTTTAAGAAGTAAACTTAAAACCTAACTAGTTAAGTTATACCCTTAATGATTATTTTTTATGATGAATTAGTAGGCCTGTAGTAAATTTTGTTAAAGCAACATTAGTTTTTTTAGAGTAACTAATGTTTCCTTGATTTGGGGTTAAAGTGACTAGTTGTAATGCAATAACTTATAACCTATAAGAGCTTACAAGTTTGATCGTGATCAAAATCCTAGAGTTGTGATGCTAAGCAAAATTGAAGTTTAAGTTGTACAAATTTTATCTGCACATATTAAATAACATGCTAGTTTTCAATTATGCTGGTTTGGAAAATATTAGGAAAAGCCTCTACTTTCTTCGTTGCCATAATATAGTATAGCTATCATTGTCATCGTGAATTCACTTGTTTTTGTCTGGTCATGAATTTACAGAGTAGACAACCAGCACTCCCAAACAAGTTTAATATTTACATCATGTTTTCTAATCAGTTTATGAAGCAACCATCTATGATATACTTCAATAATCTTCATAATAACAAAACATCACCAAATTTAAGGTGTTTTCTGGTTGTTTATAGTGAAAATATAACAAAACATTCATCTTGTCCTAGATATGCAGTCACAAAACACCCTGAGCCCCGGATTGCCACACTTAAATCATGAAAAATGTACTTTGCTTTTTTGCTTGAGATGTGTCAAAAATAATAAACACATATTTTAGCAAGTAAAACAAGATAGTTTATCCTTTTAAAGTTATAAACATCTGATAGAGCAACGTCCCGCCTTGTGATACTTGCAGAGAAACAATCCAACACATTAATTATCGAGCCACGTTGTAGTTCTTTGCGCTGCTAAGTCAATTGACATCCATATAACTGCAGCATACTCTTTATCTGTGGGAACTGGCCAACTGAAAGCACCAAATTGGATGAGATGATAATGAAGCACAAATGGAATACAAAAGGCTCACAAAACCCAAAACAGCAAGGAATAAACATCTGAGAGAAACTTGTAGAAAGCTCATACAAATATGCAATCATCTAGTGAGTTAATGTTTATCTAATTATATTTTTTAAAATCAATAAGTAGAAAATCAATTCTTTCATAATATATATAAAAGAAGGACAAGCCTACCCAAAAACATCATGACACCTGAGATAAACCAATTAATGAACTCTTTATTTTAGTGCCACCTTTTTATTTCTATACGAAAACCAACATGCAAACAAATGAAAAGGGACTTGCCAGTTATAGCTAGCAGGTTTTAACTCATCAGCAACCATAGTTAGCTTCATAGGCTTGCTGGAACTTGGTCTCATCACAACCACTTCCACGGATTGGCTAGCCCTATTCCACACCATTCTACAAAACTGAAATCATGATGTAAAGATCAAATCAATAGATAGAATTCTAAAAATCACATGCAAAGAATAATAACTATAAAAGATTTCTCCACCCCTTGTATAGAGATTTTTCCAACTATTTAATAGCACTTAAGTATTAAGGCGCTATAGGAAACCAAAACCTTTTAACCACTTGGATTAAAGTTTCGCTGCACTCATCAGGCATCTCGATAGATGACAAGGGCATTTTGCCCTTTGATAAAGAACAGATCCAAAGAATTACACACTCTAGTGTCTTTTATTGTTATATTGCTATTCTAAATATATGGTATATATATAAGAGTAATTGTGGGATTTATTCAATATATGGACTTCTTCCAAAAAAATAATCATGGAATTTGAGTTATGAATAAGTATATTATGGAAGTTTGAATATTGTTAAAGTTTATGTAAAAAGATTATTTAAGAATACTCTCCGAGAGTTTGATAAAATAAATGCAATAGTTTGAAAATGAGAGTGTGTGTGTGTTATTTGATCTAAAATGTTGTCAAACATAGGGATTAAAGAGTATTTGGCTAGACTTCTAGGAGTATGTTGTGGGAATTAAGTAACACATGGGGCTGTTATGGCCAGCCTTGTAAGGCTGTAAAATGGGCTGTGTAAATATAGCTGCCATGACAGCCCACGTCCATAAAAATATGGGGTTGTTAGCCCCATGCATGTAAATGTGGGTTTCTTACGAGAATGCCTACACGACGATAATAAAGTCCTACATGAGATAGCATAAATAAATGCGATTAAATACCTCTAACGAACATCTGACAACTTCTCCATCACATTCCACTATAATGTCTTTGGAGACTATTCCAGCATGTGCTGCAGGAGACCCTTTCATTACCTAACGAAAAAACAAAATTAAAAAGGTTGATAAAACAAGCAATCACAAACTGAAGCATATATCTATCATTCAAAACCAGTTACCACGTATTACACATCACCTAAAACTGCAATCGTTACTCATTGATAATACTTAAATACAGTTATGATGAGCTAAGGCCACAAGGGGCGCTTAAGATACTCACCAACAACCTAGTTTAAGATTTAGTGTGTTTTTATTAATCTTGAGAGATGTAATTTAATTAGTTAGGTACTGGGTTTAATATGTCCTTTAAATCAAACTATCAATATTTATGTATCCACAAGGTGCGCTTAAGACACTCACCAACAAGCTACTCAAGATATCAATATGTCCTTTAAACCAAACTCTCCATGAAACACTAACCAATACAAGCGCAAGTTACCACGCAACTAGAGCCAGTAGATTGGCAACCTATGAGAACCCCAAATTATATTGTTTAGAAGCTGTTGCAGAAATATTTCTCAAAACAGCTATTATTTGCTTCATCAGCATCATAGAAATGAAGGGACATTGGGGAACAAAAGAATGCATACCTCCTAAGTGACTAAGCAACACATGAACATCTTTCATGGCATTCAGACCACAAATGAAGCAACTAAAGAGCATTTGGAAGAAAAAAGAGAGGGAAAAAAGATGCAAGATGATACGTCTTTAACTATAATTCCATTGCTGATATGAGGGAACTTTTGGATTATTTCCTCCAAAACAGATGCCTTGGCAGCGTAAGAATTGGTCAGGGTCATCCCCAACCAAGGATGACAGACTCCCCTGTGCAGCAATAGAAAAGTATTAGATACACCTCGCCAATCTAAATAGTTGCAAAACCATGCTTACACCCAATTGCATGTAGAATGAAATTGATAGAGGACATGTTAGGGATTTTCATTACTTAATTTTCTATTATGAAGGAAAGACATTGATAACTAGTTTTATTATTTAATTTTATTTATTTTTAAAATCTAGGGTTTCTTCGGTGCATCTGTATAATTTATTTTTGCCCCCTTTTCTCTTCTTCTTCTCCATCTCTACCCATAACTCCTCTCTTCTATTACCATTTCCCTTCTCCTTTCTGTTCTACATCCGAAATAAATAGCAAATAAAAATAAAGGAACACTTAAAATTAAAGAAACCTGAACCACCTTTACGAGCTCGATGTTTTACAAACCCAAGTCAGAGTATCATGGACAATCTATAAACTGTCATGTACTCAAAACAATCATGTGAACCATACCTGTCTCTCTTTAAAAGCTGCATGCATCTAGAAGCTATGTTGATGGGCAAAAAAGCAGCATAGCCATCATAATGAAAAACAATCCCAATGACCTCTCCATCACAATTTATAAGAGGCCCACCAATATAAACCTAGCATAAAAGCAGCATTAGTGTCAAGGATTCTTGCATAACAAATACAGCTTGCAAAATAAATTAATATACTAATTTTACAGCACACGCGCACACAAAAAAGAAGAAGAAGAAGAAGAAGTGATTTTACAGCACACGCGCACACAAAAAAAAAAGAAGAAGAAGAAGAAGAAAAGAGGGTTTTAAGACATAATCCAACATAATTATCCTACTGGCACGGAAAATACTTCCACTCACCCTCAAATCTCTACCCCTCACTTCTTTTACTTGTAAGAAGTAACAAGCCACCGATTATAGCTTTTGTCTTCTTTTTTATGGTAGTGAAGTTCTTTCTTATAGAGAAGATTTTGGAAAATCCTTTTATGTTGAGATCAATGATTTTGTTTAGAGTCTCTTGTTTATTGGAATAGGCAATTCACACCGAACCAATAAAGTGTGTGAGCTTCTTGTTTTTCTGGTGGGATTATCACAACTAGTATAAAAGCCAAGTTTTTAATTTTTACGAGTAGAAGTGTGTGAGCTTCTTGTTTTTTGGTGGGATTAGCACAACTAGTATAAAAGCCATGTTTATTGTATATTGCACGCAGCATGGGGCATCAAGATCTTCAGTTGAGGAATTGATTCAAGAAAAGGGCAGCGCAATGATAAATTTGTGAGTTTTGACACTTTGAAGGCATGCTTAGGGAAAGTGATAAATGTCAGAAGGTTGTGTTTATGCCTTGACATTTACTTCAACCAAAACACTAGGAGAAGTTTAACAAAATGACAAAAACTCCCTGAGAAAAAAGGAAATTTGTATTCGAAATCTCACTTCATTGCACCCGTTTCCTCCAATAGTGTTTGCGTGCAATTATTCATGCCTCTCAATTATGCATCAAACCCATATCTGATTTAAAACTTGGGCCAAGTGTTTAATCTACCAAAAGTAAATCCTCGCCCCGCAATGCGCGCGGGCAAAGGCTATTACCTTGTCACCGCCACGGAGCTTAAACAAACTTGAATCTACCGTATGAGGACGAAGGCCAAATGGTTTTGAATCAGTGAGCAGAGGTGTAGGAGTTAGAGGCATCGAAACATCTATGTCTGTGAGAATTGCTGTAGGAAGAGGATAGTCGGTTGTGATTTGAATGATGGCAAGGTTGTAGTGGAAATCATACCCAAGAACTTGTCCCTTCAATGGCTTGCCCTTTGATAAATAAACCTCAACCTGAATGAATTGTATACTAATAAATTTATATGAATTGATGCCTTCTGAAAAAAGATAGTCCAGGCCAGCCCCGGTATACTAAATTAACAAAAAATTAAATTAGCTGGTGAAGATAGGAATTACGGTGATGTCAGGGGCCAAAAAAGTATATCTAGAATAAGCAGGAAATCTGAGAAGGTTAGCAGAAGTGAGGATGGTAGCAACAAATTCACCGCCGCCACCCCCACCACCAATCTCTTGTTTGCGCTCACATTCTACGACCGTCCCCGAGCATCTACACAAATTCTTACCACCTGAATTAATTAATTAATTTTGTTAATTATTGTTATCAATCACAAACAAAAACAAAAACAACTCCTCTGTAGTAGTTAAATATTTGTAAGAGCATTCATTAGATTATCATTCATTCATTGATACCTGTGCGGGACAAGAGGCACACAACAGACAGAGAAACCTTGAGAGCAGCTATTTTGGAATCAATATCCAAATCTTTATTCACGCTCCGTACATCAAACATCATCTCCTCCTCCTCATCCTCTGTATCCCTCGCCGCACGTTGTACTGTTTTATTAAAAAAACAAAATAAAAATTATATTCAACACCATTACCGACCGAATCTAAATCTATAACTAGCAATTAGGAAGATTTCAGTCAATACCATTACCAACTCGTTGCCGCTTAGAAGAGGTAGCAGACTCCATCGTTACTTTTCAGTATTTCCCTTGACGCGGGGGATCCTCTATTTTATATATATATATATATAATATAATTTGCTAGGATAGTTCCGGCGCTGTATGAGTCTTGGGAAATATATTGCTATTAAAATTAATTAATTAGGTCAAACTTAAAAATTTTGTGCTTTTTTAAATTAAATTTTATTTAATAATATTTATAAAAAAAAAACCTTGCAAAACCGAGGATTAAACGGAGTCTTATAAACTGCAAGCAACATTTCATGAACAACAATTCATTAAAGGTAAATTTTTTATTAAAAAAACATTTAGACAAAGTAAAAATATTTTATATATAATTAAGGAAAAATATATTAAAAATCTTTAAGAACATAAATTTTATGTTTATGGCCCAGTTAAGAAGCCCTGCCCGCGTGGCTAAACTAAGCACATGTAGAGCCTCAAGGACATCTTTGTCTTTCAAGAATTCTGTCAGATATATATATATATATTTGACAATTTTGCAATTGTTTTTTACCCCTCTATATTTGATATTTAAAATTATAATTTACATGCAAGATATTTTTTAATAATAAATAAACTATTTTTTTTTAATTTTATTATTTAAAAATAACATAAAAAAATCTTTCTTGTATTGGATTTGATAACTAGTTTATTAAAGTTATCAATATTTGATTTACATCTAAAAATACCAAAATTTTATTTTATTTATTTTAATATTTGAAATTTTAAACTTATACGTGTGATGTATTTCAAATATTAAATGAAATGACAATTTTTTTTATTATTTTATATATTTTGGGCTTTATAATAATTAAGAGATATGTTTTTCTTCTACATAATCAATCATGTAATCTAGATTATATGACTAATTAAGGTTTTTAGTGATCGAAATACAAGACAATAATACTAATTCCAATCTTGATGATACCAATCTGGGAGGATATTTGTCACAATGCCATAAACATACAACAATATTATTATTTATTAATATTGGTGTTCGGGCCAATTTGCACGCACTTCGATTAATTCTATGGTCCCTAAAGTTAACGACTATGTAAGTCTTTAGTAGTTATCATATTAGCAACCACATAACTCGAATTTAAAACCATAAAGAAAGCAAATCTCTTAATTTCAAGTTTTTACCATTAAATCACCTATTAAATGTACATACAATAATATTATTACTTTAATTATTGTTGTTTTATTTATAAGGAATAAACATGTTTGTCATGATTTTATTATTATTATTATTATTGTATTGTGAATACCCTTGATGCATGAACACATTGAAATTGTATTTGGGTGGGAAGTATATTAAAGGCTAATTAGAGATGAAAAGGGGTTGGATTAGGCTTTGCTTTACAAGTTTCGGCTTGGC
>NW_011501362.1:32480-45837 GCF_000495115.2 Populus euphratica | reverse complement strand
GGACATCTTTAAACATGGTGGGCCAATAAAAACCACACTGCAAGATTTTGACAATGGTTTTCTTCGAAGAAAAATGCCCACCACAGGCTAATGCATGACAAAAATTAATGACACTTGAAATTTCATGATTAGGGATGCACCACCTAATAATTTGGTTAGGCCAATATTTAAATAGGTAGGGGTCATCCCAAAAAAAGGTGCACATATTACGCAAGAATTTTTGTTCGTCAAGTTTAGACCAATAAGAAGGAATCTGACTTGTGGCTAGGTAATTTGCTATGTCAACATACCATGGAGAACCAATGTAGAAGACAGTACCTGCATAAAATAAATTTTCATCAGCAAAGAGTTCATTTATTGGAGATTCATCAATTATGGTCTCATAGCTTGAAAGACGAGATAAATGATCAACCACTATATTCTCTACTCCCTGTTTATCTCGAATTTCAAGGTTAAACTCTTGGAGTAGGAGGATCTATCGAATCAAACGTGGCTTGGCATCTTGTTTTGTGAGAAGTATCAATAACTCCTTAACTAAAGCATATTTTATAGTAACATATCTAATAATATAAGATACATTTAATTTCTGGTAAATGTTCATCGTAAATGCAGGCAATAATAATAATAATAATAATAATAAAGAAAAAGAAGGAGAAAAAGAAGAAGATGAGAACTTTGAGATGGAATATTAATGTAAGGATTAAACAATGATAATAATAAATCTCAAGATTAGAGGTTCAACTAATGGTATGTCAAACAAGTATAGTATAAACTCTTATTACTCAATTAAAAACCACACACAAAAGAGGTTCCAATTTGATTATTGATTGTTAACATGATTACATTAGTCATCTTATTCGATTAATGCTAATACTTGTAAATCTCGTCAAGCATTCATGATTATAACTTATGTTAACAAAAAATCAAGTTCCTTTCATAGCTCAGGTGCCAGTCATACCACACAGTATGAACTATGAAAGTGCGAAACATTTGTTGTACCAAGTGTTATACAACATAAATCAAGATTAGTCATTTAACAAGCAAAGTATTAAAGAGTGAACAAGATAACAAATACAAAACATGTTAGTATCAAACATTAAAGTCCATATTGAGTTTACATTATACTTATTCTTACACCATTAGTGTAACCTTTTCACCTTGACATAACTAACTTAGCTAGACATAATGAAAGAAAGCAAAATAGATAAACAAAATAAGAACATAAAAGTTAACTAAGTAAAGGAAAGGAAATGAAAGGCATAAACTTAATATTAATGAAAGCAAAGCATAAACATTACAAAAAATACAAAGAGAGAAAGGAAGAGCATGATCTTGATCTGGAAACCAAGATGCCTAAATGCATGGCAAATGCCTCCTTTTATAGGCCAAAATTGAGAACTATTGATTTGATGACTAATTGATGAGTGGGTGCCCAACTCTTGACTTGGTGACAATCCTTATCTTCTCTTGTCTGCCCAAAATATCATTGATAATGTCAAAATTAGAGCCTTTTGAAACATGAAAGTTGTAGGAAATTATCTCAGCTTTCTTGTGTAAAAAATTCAGGTCATTTGGACTTCTAGAACTCCAGATATAGGCCAAACACTGAACAGTGCTGGGGTTGGAAGACAGATTCAGACTTCTTTGTTGTTGCTACAATTTGGACTTGAAAATGGCCTTTTTAAGTCTTGGTCTCCATATAACAGTTGTAGGCCTATGTCATACCTTTCCATCCATATAAAGTAGACCTAAATCTGAGATCTAAAGCTCAAGATATGACCCAATTACCGAACAGTATTCTGGTTTGGACTTCACCAACATTTACCACAAATTAAAGGTATCTTATATTATTATATATGTTATTATAAAACATGCTTTAGTTAAGGAGTTATTGATACTTTGAGTGCAAAATGATGATATAAAACCTTGAGAAAAATACACTTTTAAGTACTAATCACACCCCTCAACCAGCTTATTACTAGTCTCTAGTAATCAAAACGTTAAAATAAAAAATAATTTACACATGGATCTATCCAGATAAACAAATTCTTATTAAATTTATATATCTACTTAATACCTCTTAACAAGATATTAATAAATCTTTCTTTTATGCTCAATATATCAACACATAATTATGAGGCTTTTTTTGGAAGAAAACAAAATTGTTGTTCTAATGTTTAAGGTTAACTTTCTTGGGTTGAGATTATTATTTTTTTCTTTTTTTTCTTTTTTTTAAAATATATATACATATAACTTAAAACACTATGCATCTTTAACCCATGTAACAAGCTTTTGGCTAATGACTCCCAGACCAGTTGGTCTTAGGGCATTAGGTGTTGAGACACCCCTACGAGCTTAGTAACTCGGGTCACAAATACTGATATGTAGATAGTGCAATGTTTGATTCCCTTAAACTTTTCTCCTCAACCCATATAACAAGCGTTGGGCCAATAGCTCCCAAGTTAGTTGACTTTAGGATATTAGGTGTTAAAGCACCCCTTCAGGCTTAATTGCTTAGGTTAAGGAGGCTACGAAACCAAACTTATCTACATTTTTATTATCATTATTTTTTTTTTGCTCTTTTTTTTGTTTTTTTTTTAAATTATGTATTATCCCTTTCCCTTAGTTGTTACCTTTAACAAAAAAAAAATGTAATAATCCATTATGCAACCCACAATCATATGTTAAAGTGTGTGTATAAATTAAGGTTTAAGAATACATGTTAAATGAGTATATGAGCAGAATTAAGTGATAGTAATGCGAGAGTTTGTAAACCTGAATGTTTCAAGAAGTATTATGATAGACTTTATTAAGAATGATTACTAAGATGCGTCTCAAGAGTCATAAAAAAATCTCCTTTACTCTGCCATTATAATAACAATAATTTTGCACATGCTTTATGAAGTAGAAAACACAGTTATTTTTTTTTAGCTAGTATTCTCTCCCCCCAACCAAAACAAGACATTGTTCTCAATGTTCTAAGGTAGAAAGATAGAGTATAGAAGATATCACCTGAAATAACGAACACTGACAAACCTGAAACATACTGAAACAAATATAAGAAACAACAAAACACAACAATAAAACCAAAAGACATAAATATTCATAAATGAAGGCTTAAATCCAATCTAAGCTTTTTACGGCTTTCCTTAGGTGACCATCTAATTTAAGCTTTTTATGGCTTTTCTTAAATGACCAATATATGCGACTCATGGAGTGATCAATCACAGGAATGAAAGAGTGTAGTTGGTCAATCAATTGTTCAGTAGCAGCAGCAGGGATTATGATTTGTCGCGTAGAAGATGTTAGAAATTCCTGTTCCACAACATGATCAAGAAAAGACAACAGCTTATCATAATAACCATTAGCATTTAACAAACTTATGGGTTTATGGTGAATGTGCAGTTGGGCCCAAGAGGAAATATGAAAGATCTCTTCCAATGTGCCTAGACCACCTAGTAAAGCAATGAAGGCATCAACATGATTAAACATTGCATTCATTTGAGCCGATATTGTGGAGACCTGAAATTCCTCTCCTATTGATTTTCCAATGATGTCCCCTTATGCTAAAGCTTCGGGGACGACCCCTAAAACTTGACTACCTTCTAAAAATTCAACTATCGACACACCTCCCATTAACCCAAGACTGTCTCCCCCACATATTAAATGAATCTTTCTCTCTGCTAGCACTTGACCAAGATGATTTGCTGATTCTAAAAACTCTTCTTTCCCAAGACTAAATCCACCGAAAACACAAATACTTTTTATTTGATGACTTGCCATTTCTACACACTTCTATATGTATTGAATGTATGGGTTGAGTAGAAATGAAAGGAAGGAAGAGAGGATTTTATAGATGAGAAATTAAAAAGGCAATCATACCACCTATGTGTAGGCCAGCTGGAGTCTCACATTCTCTCTCTCTCTCTCTCTCTCTCTTTATTTATTTATTTATTTTTGAAAAAAAAACATGTGTATGTACAGGTAGTTGTGATTGTGGCTCACATCTTCTTCCCTTGGTTTTACGTCCAAGAACGGCTTAAACGCCCTCTATGGGTCAAGGATAGGCTTCCCATCTAGTTTTCTTAAAAACTGGCAAGCAGGGTCTTTTTTAGTCAGATTCCCAAGACTAACTTAAGCATGTTCTTTATGAAATAGTGGCCATAAATCATGAATTGCGCGATGCACATCTCCACTAGGATGGGTCTCAAGAGTTAAGAGAAGATTATCTAAAGACTCCTTACTCAGGCCATCCTTAATGAATTGTATTTTATCTTCACGGTTTATAGATACCATTCCTAAAGAATGATATTGTGCATTACAAGTCCATCTAGCACATCGATGACAGACTTTCAGTCGTTTTGCATGACTTGTCTTTGCAAAAGTGCTTTTACCTGTTCCAGGCATGTGTGAAATGAAGGAATTAGACGACTCACCTAATAATCAGACCTTTACTTCAATCAACAAGTGAATATCTTCAGGAATTCCATGATTCATCAACAACCTCAATCTTGCACATCTAGCACGATAAATTTTTCAAGATTAGTGTCCATTTTCAAATGAAAATTGGAAGAGAGATTCATAGAATTGCATAAATATATACACAGATATTAGTTATTATAGGAAACTAAAAGAACCGACTTAAGTCACGGAGTACCGTTGTTCGCCATTTGACTGAGGTGAGAGAAACTAGCAAAAATCACTAAAAAAGAAACACAAAAACAATGTGAGAAAAACAAAATAATCAACCTTTATCTACAAGATCATTCAAACCAGTTGATTTATTTTCACTAGAAAAATTATCAAAGTAAGCTTTCAAACGATGTCCATTTTTCTTAAAAACATTGTTATTCATTGAATTCTCGGTATCACAAGCCCCATAAGAATTGCTCCATCTTGATCTTAGTTCTCTAAGGAATAAATGGAGTTGAGAATTATAAAACAAAACTTTTTGACCAGTATCAACTTTTTGACAATTTTCACAAGTTTTGCAAAATGCATGCGTGTCCTTGAACATGGTAGGCCAATAAAATCCATTTTGAAATATTTTTGCAACTATTGTTTTTACTAAAAATAACTCCCGCATGCTTTAAAATGACAAAGTTTAATGACATTACGTACCTCATTGTCAGGAATGATTCTTTAAAATATTTGATCGGGACAATATTTGAATAAGTTAGGGTCATCCCAATACTCCAATCAGTTGGAAAATCTCCTAAAGCAAAAAAATTGATATTTTTATCATACCAAGGCATTGGACTAAGAGAAAGTAAGGATTCATTAGGAAAGTAATCATCGATTGGTGTGATGTTAGAAGTCGAATTTGTTGTCACTTTTGATAAAAGATCCGCATTAACATTTTCGGTGCTTTTTTCATCTATGATTTCTTCCTCAGAATAAATAATTTGCAAATCTTCAGATTCATCTAACTCATTTTTACTTAAAGTAGATTCAAGTTGATTATAAACTAATTTGTCAATATGATCTACTTCTTGTAAATCATTATCATCTCCAGGTTGCTTGCAAATGTTGAAAATATTCATCTCTAATGTCATGTTTCCAAATGATAGCTTCATCAGTCCATTCCTATAATTAATCAATGCATTAGAAGTTACAAGAAATGGACGTCCTAAAATAACAGGAAATGAATTACATGCTTTAACAGGTTTGCATCCAAGACAATAAAATCCACAGGATAAATGAATTTATCGATTTGTACTAACATCTTCAATTATTTCTCAAGGCAATTTTACAGATCTATCGGCAAGTAAAAGAGTTATAGAAGTTGGTTTTAACTCACCTAGATTGAGACTCTGAAAAACTGAATATGGAAGTAAATTCACACTACCTCCAAGATCAAGTAAGGCTCTTTCAATTTTATGTTCTCCAATAAAGCAAGAAATTGTAGGACAACCAAGGTCTTTATATTTCAAAGCATTATTATTCTAAAGAATGACACTTACTTGTTCGGCAAAAAAGGCTTTCTTTTTCACATTTAGTTTCCTCTTCACAATGCATAAATCTTTCAAAAATTTAGCATAGGAAGGAACCTGTTTAATAGCATCCAGCAAATGTATATTGATTCTTACCTGTTTGAAAGTTTCAAAGATTTTAGAGTTGTGATTGACTTTTCTTTGTTTGGTCATGGCATGAGAAAATGGAAGTGCTGGCGAGGAATCAATTGTTTCTTTGCAATTTTTAGATTCAACCCCTTCCTTACCCTCAAAGATTGACTCATCATCTTTCTCACAAGGTTCCAGAGTGGGTTTTTCAATAACCTTACCACTGTGAAGAGTAGTGACTGATTTGACTTGATACATGTGTTGGCTTCCAGAACTACTTGCATTTGCATTGTATTGCCCCTTGGGATTTTGTTATGGTTGAGATGGAAACTTACCTTTCTCTTAGAAACTAAGAGCAGATGTCAATTTTGCAAGACTAGCTTTAAAATCTGTCATATTTTGAGCAAGTTGAGTGTTGATTGTCTCTTGCTTTTCAATGAATGCATGCAATGCTTCCTCACGATTTCTTCTAGGAGGTCGAGCATAAGGAGGTACATATCCATGAGAATTTTAGAAATTATGGTGTGCTTGAAATGGTGATTATGAAGTTTGTACATTGTTATTATCACTCTTCCAACTAAAATTTGAGTGATTTCTGATTAGTACTTAAAAGTGCATTTTTATGGTGGTTTTATATGATCATCTTGCACTTGAAGTATCAATAACTCCTTAACTAAAGCATGTTTATAATAATATATCTAATAATATAAGATACCTTTAATTTATGGTAAATGTTCATTTTAAATGCAGGCCTATCACATAAATGAAAGGATTGATTGATGACTTTAAGAACTTAAATTGCAAGGGCAAAGAGATGACCAAAATTAGAAAAGAGATGTCGGTGCAATCCAAACCGGAACACTGTTCGGTAATTGGGTTATATCTAGAGCTATAGATCTCAAATTTGGGTCTACTTTATATGGATGGAAAGGTAAGACATAGGCCTACAACTTTCATATGGAGCCCAAGATCTAAAAAGGTCATTTTCAAGTCCAAATTCTAGCAACAATAAAGAACCCGAATCTGTCCTCCAGCCCGAGCACTGTTCAGTATTTTAGCCTATATCTGGAGTTTTAGAAGTCCAAATGAGCTGAAGTTTTTACACAATAAAGGTGAGACAATTGCCTACAACTTTCATGTTCTTGAGTGGCTCCAATTTCGACGTTAGTTTTACACAAGAAAGCTGAGACAATTGCCTACAACTTTCATGTTTGCAACTGGCTCCAATTTTGACGTTATCAATGACGTTTTGGGCAGACAAGAGAAGATAAGGATTGTCACCAAGTCAAGAGTTGGCCACCCACTCATCAATTAGTCATCAAATCAATAGTTCCCAATTTTGGCCTATAAAAGGAGGCATTTGCCATGCATTTAGGCATCTTGTTTTCCAGATCAAGATCATGCTCTTCCTTTCTCTCTTTGTATTTTTTGTAATGTTTATGCTTTGCTTTCATTAATATCAAGTTTATGCCTTTCATTTCCTTTCATTTATTGAGTTAACTTTTATCTTATTTATGTTCTTGATTTGTTTATTTATTTTTCTTCCTTTCATTATGTCTAGCTAAGTTTATTATGTCAAGGTGAAAAGGTTACACTAATGGTGTAAGAATAAGTATAGTGTAAACTCAATATGGACTTTAATGTTTGATACTAACATGTTTTATATTTGTCATCTTGTTCACTCTTTAATACTTTGCTTGTTAAATGACTAATCTTGATTTATGTTGAATAACAATTGGTACAACAAATGCTTGACACTTTCATAGCCCATACTATATGGTATAACCGACACCTGAGCTATGAAAGGAACTTGATTTGTTATTAACATAAGTTATAATCATGAATGCTTGACGAAATTTACAAGTATTAGCATTAATTGAATAAGATGACTAATGTAATCATGTAAACAATCTATAATCTGATTGGAACCTCCTTTGTGTGTGGTTTCCAATTCAATAATAAGAGTTTATACTATACTTATTTGACATACCATTAGTGGATCCTCTAACCTTGACATTGTTTGTTATCATTGTTTAATCCTTACGTTAATTTTCCATCTCAAAGTTCTCATCATTTTTTCTTCTTTTTCTTCTTCTTCTTTTTCTTTATTATTGTTATTATTATTATTACTACTACTACTACTACTACTACTACTACTAGTAGTATTATTAGTATTATTATCGCTATTATTATTGTTGTTGTTGTTAGTGTTATTGTTGTTCAATTATTGTTATTTATAATTTGTACAATTCACCTCCATGTGGTTCGACCCCGGTCTTACCGGGTTATTTATTACTTCGACACTCCTGCACTTGGGAGAAGACATCAATATTTTAGTCGTGTCAATTTCTCCAACCAGAGTTGTATGTTTGGGAGTATGGGTTGTGGTTGGCCCTTTGGAAACTGTTTAAAGCATGGGCTTGTTCATGGAGACATTCCTTAAAAGAAGGCAAGGTTGGACAATCATTGGTTGAGTGTTCATTTGTTTCACATATTTGACACATAATGTTTTCAATAGATTTTAATTGACCACTCTTTTTCAATTCTAGTGCCTCAACTTTTCTAGCTAAAGATGCAAACTTGGCTTAAAGGTCATGATCTTCCCTAAGGTTGTACATACCTCCACTAGATGTATGAGGTTGAGTTTTACTCGGTACCTCATAAGTACCCGCGGTGTCCCAATTTTAAGCATTTTCAGCTAACAAATCTAAGTACTCCATCACTTCATCAGGGTCTTTATCTTCAAAAGTTCCATTGCACATCAATTCAACCATTTGCCTTTCTCTAGGTGTTAACCCTTCATAAAAATGTGAAACCAATCTCCATGTTTCAAAACCATGATGAGGGAAAGTATTTAGCAAGTCTCGATACCTATCCCAACATTGGTAAAATGTTTCTCCTGGTTTTTGAGTGAAAGTGGTGATTTATCTTTTGAAAGAGTTTGTTCTATGAGATGGGAAAAACTTCTTTGAAAACTGTTGTTGCATTTCATCCCAAGCATGAATGGATCCTGGTTCATATTGAGTTTACATTATACTTATTCTTGCACCATTAATGTAACCTTTTAACCTTAACATAATAAACTTAGCTAGACATAATGAAAGAAAGAAAAACAAATAAACAAAATAAGAACATAAATAAGATAAAAGTTAACTAAGTGAATGAAAGGCATAAACTTGATATTAATGAAAGCAAAGCATAAACATTACAAAAAATACAGAGAGAGAAAGCAAGAGCATGATCTTGATCTGGAAACCAAGATGCCTAATTGCATGGCAAATGCCTCCTTTTATAGGCCAAAATTAGGAACTATTGATTTGATGATTAATTGATGAGTGGGTGACCAACTCTTGGCTTGGTGACAATCCTTATCTTCTCTTGTCTGCCCAAAACATCACTAATAACCTCAAAATTAGAGTGACTTGAACATGAAAGTTGTAGGAAATTGTCTCAGCTTTCTTGTGTAAAACATTTAGATCATTTCAACTTCTAGAACTCCAGATATGGCCAAAATACTGAATAGTGCTCGGGCTGGAGGACAAATTCAGGCTTCTTTATTGTTGCTACAATTTGGACTTGAAAATGGCCTTTTTAAGTCTTGGTCTCCATATAACAGTTGTAGGCCTATGTCTTGCCTTTCCATCCATATAAAGTAGACCTAAATCTAAGATCTAAAGCTCAAGATATGACCCAATTACCGAACAGTGTTATGGTTTGGACTTCACCAACATCTCTTTTCTAAGTTTGACCATCTCTTTGTCCTTTTAATTTCAGTTCTTAAATTCATCAATCAATCCTTTCATTTATGTGATAGGCTTGCATTTAAAATGAATATTTACCACAAATTAAAGGTTTCTTATATTATTAGATATGTTATTATAAAACATGTTTTAGTTAAGGAGTTATTGATACTTTGAGTGCAAAAGGATGATATAAAACCTTGATAAAAATATACTTTTAAGTACTAATCACAGGCCTATCGCATAAATGAAAGTATTGATTGATGAGGTACAATTGCGTTATTATTATTCTTCTAATTGTTGTATTGCTGTTATTTATAATTTATACAATTAACCTATTTATGGTTCGACCTAGTCTTGCCGAGTTATTTATTACTTTGACACTCCTGCACTTGGGAGAAGACATCAATCTTTTGGTCGTGTCAGTCAACAAGGTAGCTTGGGAGGTCAAAGATAATCAAATCATGTCCTGGATTCTTGGTTCTAAGGAGTCACATCTGGTTCTTCCTTAATATCCTTATTGGTTAACTCCAACTATGCGGAATTATCTAAAGCAAGTCTATAAGTAAGACAACAATGTCAGACGCTTCTAACTTGAGTTAGCCATTGCTAACTATACTCAAGGGGATCTTTCAGTCCAGGACTGCAAACATACATAAAAAAAATAGAGAGAAGTAAAATCAGAATGACTCCACAATCGATGTTGATTTTTGAATCAGCATCGATAAAGTTTTTAGCTATCAATTTCTGAATCAGCATTGACACAATCTTTTGCTTTCGATTTTGAATTGGTAGTGACGCAATCATGCAGTTTTTGCTTTCAAATTTTGAATCGATAGTGATGCAATCATGCAGTGACATAGTTTTTGTTGTCAATTTCTGAATTGGCAACGATGCAGTTTTCACTATTAATTTCTAACTTAGTTTTCACTGTTGATTTCAGAATCAGCAGTGACACTGTCTAATTAAAAGTTTAGGAAACAAACTAGACTGTCTTAAGGAGCTAAAAGGGAGGGGTAAAACTGATTTTGGACATACCAAAACGAGGACAAAAACACCTATAACCCAACCCCAAACACCCCACCTTAGTTTATATGAAGTATAAATGCAAAGAGAGAGAGAAGGTGACCCTTCCTCTTCCTAAAGTCTGTTTGCAGCAGTTGCATGTTCAGTTGTATGTTTCTATTTCCCTCCTTCTTCCCAACAAAAATTCAAACCAAAACTAGTAAAAAATACCTCTTGAACATGTGAGAGAGAGTTGAGATCGTGAATAAAGGATGAGCAACTGCTTAAGGGGAAGGAAAGGGGGCTGGAAGGAGTGGGAAGAAACTAATAGGAAAAAAAGAGCTGAGAGAGGGAAAAAAAGGGGAAAAACAAGAGAGAGAGAGAGGGGAAATGCTATTAAACTACCTAAACCTACTTAAAGTTGGAAAGGTATGGGTCATATAGTCTCCTTTTACCCTCTTTTTCTTTAAACCTAGAATTGAAAATGATAAAGGATCCCTAAGAAAAATTAACCTAAACCTTATAGGCTAATTGTAAAGGAAACTGAAAACAACTAAGAGGACAATCATCAAGGATGAAATAAGACTAGTTTCCAGAGCATCTAACTTAGGATAATGAATAAAATGGAAAGAATAAAACTGGGTAGAGGGCCAACTACAGCAATGGGATTGGACGGAATGCATTATATGAGAAGATGCATGTGTGTGTTCATGTTAAAATCATGTGACTTTGCTGGGATTTGGTGACAGATGTGTGTTGAAATTAAAAATACATGTGTGTTTTCATGTTAAAACAATGAAACTTCCTGGGATTTGATGATATATATTTTGCTGGAATTGAGAATGCATGTATATGTTCATGTTAAAACCGTGTAACTTTGCTGGATTTGATGATATACTATATGCTGGAATTAAGAATGCATGTGAGTGTGTTCATGATAAAACCATGTAACCATGTTGGGATTTGATGATATATTATGTGTTGGAACTGAAAATGCATGTGTTCTGCAATGAATTTGTAATTTGTTGCCAAAATTGAGTTGGTTGCAGTGAATTAGCTGCAGAATTGTGTGTCTTGTAGCAAAGTTAGGATTCGCTGCTGAAGTTGTATTGTCTGGAGCAAATTTATAATTAGCTGTTGAATTGTATGTCCAGTAGTGAAGTTGTGATTCACTTTCAAAGTTGTATTATCTGTAATGAATTTCAAATTGACTGTTGAAATTGAGTTGATTACAGTGAATTAACATTCGCTATTGAATTGCGTGTTCTGCAATGAATTTAGGATTTGTTGTCGAATTTGTATTACCTATAGTGAATTTGTAATTCACTGTCGAATTGTGTGTTCTATAGTAATGTTGGGATTCGCTACCAAAGTTTTATTGTCTACAACAAATTTAAAATTCACTGCTAAAATTGAGTTTATAGTAATGATTTAACATTCGTTGCTGAATTATGTGTTCTGTAGTAAATTTGTAATTCGCTGTCAAAATTAAGTTGATTGTATCAAATTAACATTTGCTGCCAAATTGTGTTTTGCAATGAATTTGGGATTTGCTGGAGAAATAGTATTGTCTGTAACGAATTTGTAATTCACTACCAAAATTAAGTTGTTCGTAGTGAATTAACATTCGTTGCTGAATTGTGTGTTCTAAAGCGAATTTGAGATTTGCTACTGAAGCTAAATTGTTTGCAGTGGATTTAAGATTTGCTGTCGAGATTGGGTTGTTTGCAGAGAATTAACGTTCGCTGCTGAATTTTATGTTCTACAATGAAATGGTGAGTCATTATCGAGGTTGTATTGTGTACAATGAATTTGTGACTCACTGTCGAAATTGAATTGTCTACGGCGAATTAAAAAAAGTAGCATTCATGCTAAAATTATGCGCCAGCAATGAACCAGTTTTCGCTATCAATTTCTACAATAGGTCTCCCAGGTATAAATGACTTAAATGCTTGTAAAAATTTCATTATATGATGGTGTAAAATGTGGAACACTTGAATGTGAACATATGAACTCTTGAAATAAATATGGTGATGAATATGATTCAATGATACAAATGTACTGATTTGGGACCATTAATGTCTTAGGTGGTACGATCAGGATTAGACCAATGTCAAGACAAGTACAACCTGCAACTGGAATAGGTAGGTGGTTTCCACCTTTTTCTTGTATGATGTTTATGTTTAGAAATGATTTACTTATGATGATATTTTCTTAAATCTTTGATGAATGAAGAAACGATAATAAAGTGTTTGATTGAATTCTTGATGATTGTCGAAACGACTATGAAATGTTGATCAGGTTGTTGAATGTTCAAATAATGACAAAATTGTTAATGTTTAGAAATGGCCAAACTTAAAAAAAAAAAAGATGCTGGTGTAGTCGAAACTAAAACACTGTTCGGTAATTGGGTCATATTTGGAGTTGTAGATTTGGATTTAGGTCTACTTTAGATGCATGGAAAGGTAAGACATAAGCCTATAACTTTCATGGGAGTCCAAGATTTAAAAAGGCCATTTTCAAGTCCAAATTGTAGCAATAACAAAGAAG
>NW_011501362.1:22918-32068 GCF_000495115.2 Populus euphratica | reverse complement strand
ACTTTAATGTTTGATACTAACATGTTTTATATTTGTTATCTTGTTCACTCTTTAATACTTTGCTTGTTAAATGACTAATCTTGATTTATGTTGTATAACATTTAGTACAACAAATACATGGCACTTTCATAGCTCAATCGTATGGTATAACCTATACATATGCTATGAAAGGAACTTGATTTGTTATTAACATAAGTTATAATCATGAATGTTTGACAATATTTACAAGTATTAGTATTTTTTGAATAAGATAACTAATGTAATCATGTTAATAATTTATAATCTAATTGAAACCTCCTTTGTGTGTGGTTTCCAGTTGAATAATAAGAGTTTATACTATACTTGTTTGAAATACCATTAATGATACTCTATCCTTTACATTTGTTGTTATCACTATTTAATCCTTACATTGATCTTTCATATCAAAGTTTTCATCAACTTCTTCTTCTTACTACTACTACTACTACTACTACTACTACTATTACTATTATTATTATTATTATTATTTGTTATTGTATTGCTGTTATTTATAATTTATATAATTAACCACTCTATGGTTTGACTGCGGTCTTGCCAGGTTATTTTTTACTTCGACACTCAAGCACTTGGGAGAAGACATCAATCTTTTGGTCGTGTCAAGTTTTTGACATCGTTGCCGGAGAGATAAATTCTTGTACAAATTATAGTATCTATTTTATTTTCATTTTTCATTTTTCTTGTATCTAACTTTATTTCTTTTCTTTTGTTTCTTCTTTTTTTATTTTCTTTTTCCTTTTATTTTATTCCTACAAGTGCATGAGAGTGTGATCATGTATATTAAGTGTTAGACTTTGTAGGATATCCTCATCATTTTCAAAAAATATGGCCAAAGAAGATAATCAGTTGTAAAATAATGAGAATAAAGAGAATAACCATGTTAGAACATTTACAGATCATATGAATCCCACAAGAACAAGTGCATCATCATGCATAGTTTGCCGCCCTGATGTATCTCATTTTAATTTTAAGCGAGATATTATCAAACTTTTACTTTCTTTTCATGGCTTAGATTTAAAAAAATTCATACTTGCACTTAAGGGAAGTTAAGGAGGTCTGTAATACCTATAATGACTCAAATTATAGCATAAAACACTTAATTGAATAAGATGACTAATGTAATCATGTTAACAATATATAATCTGATTGGAACCTCCTTTGTGTGTGGTTTCCAATTCAATAATAAGAGTTTATACTATACTTGTTTGATATACCATTAGTGGAACCTCTAACCTTGACATTTGTTATTATTATTGTTTAATCCTTACATTAATTTTCCATCTCCACGTTCTCATCATCTTCTTCGTCTTCGCTTTCTTTATTATTATTTTTATTACTACTACTACTACTACTATTATTATTATTATTATTATTATTATTATTATTACTATTGTTGTTGTTGTTATTGTTGTTTTATAATTGTTGTTTATAATTTGTACAATTAACCTCCCTGTGGTTCGACCCCGGTCTTGCCGGGTTATTTATTACTTCGACACTCCTGCACTTGGGAGAAGACATCAATCTTTTAGTCGTGTCAAGTTTTTGGCGCCGTTGCCGGGGAGGTAAGTTCTTGTATAAATTATAGTATTTATTTTATTTTCTCTTTTCACTTTTCTTGTATATAACTTTGTTTCTTTTCTTTTGTTTCTTTTTATTTTGTTTTCTTCCTCCTTCTTTTGCTTTCTTCTTCTTTTTTTTATTTTATTCCTGCACGTGCATGAGAGTGTGGTCACGTACATCAAGTGGTAGACTTTGTAGGGTATCCTCATCATTTTCAGAAAATATGGCCGAAGAAGATAATCAATCACTTCATAATGAGAATAATGAGAATAACCGTGCTAGAACACTTAGAGACCACATGAATCCCACAAGAACAAGTGCACCATCATGCATAGTTTTTCCTCCTGATGCATCTCATTTTAATTTTAAACCAGGTATTATTCAACTTTTACCTTCTTTTCATGGTTTAGAATTGGAAAATCCATACTTGCATTTAAGGGAATTTGAGGAGGTCTGCAACACATATAATAATTTAAATTGTAGCATGAACACCATTAGATTAAAGCTTTTTCCTTTTTCATTAAAAGATAAAGCTAAAACATGGCTACAAAATTTAAGACCAGGATCCATTCGTGTTTGGGATGAAATGCAACAACAATTTTTAAAGAAGTTTTTCCCATCTCATAGAACAAACTCTTTCAAGAGACAAATCACCACTTTCACTCAAAAACCAGGAGAAACATTTTATCAATGTTGGGATAGGTATCGAGACTTGCTTAGTACTTGCCCTCATCATGGTTTTGAAACATGGAGATTGGTTTCACATTTCTATGAAGGGTTAACACCTAAAGATAGGCAAATGGTTGAATTGATGTGCAATGGAACTTTTGAAGATAAAGACCCTGATGAAGCAATGGAGTATTTATACTTGTTAGCTGAAAATGCACAAACTTGGGGCACTGGATGTACTTATGAGCCACCAGGTAAAACTAAACCTCATACATCTAGTGGAGGTATGTACAACCTTAGGGAAGATCATGACCTTCAAGCCAAGTTTGCATCTTTAGCTAAAAAAGTCGAGGCACTAGAATTGAAAAAGAGTGGACCTTCAGGCCAAGTTTGCATCTTTAGCTAGAAAAGTCAAGACACTAGAATTAAAAAAGAGTGGTTAATTAATATCTGTTCAAGATATTATGTGTCAAATCCGTGAAACAAATGAACACTCAACTAATGATTGTCCAACTTTGCCTTCTTTTAAGGAATGTCTCTATGAACAAGCCCATGCTTTAAACGGTTTTCAAAGGCCTAGTCATAACCTATGCTCACAAACATATAACCCTGGTTGGAGAAATCACCCAAATTTCAATTGGAAGGGTGATGTAGAAACTTCACAGCCACCATTTCAAGCACACTATAATTTTTTAAATTGTCATGGATATGTACCTCTTTATGCTCCACCTCCTAAAAGAAATCTTGAGGAAACTTTGTATACATTCATTGAAAAGCAAGAGATAATCAACACTCAATTTGCTTAAAGCATAACAAATTTTAAATATACTCTTTCAAAATTCACACCTGCTCTTAATTTTCAAGAGGAAGGTAAGTTTCCATCTCAACCACAGCAAAATCTCAATGGGTAATACAATGCAAATACAAGTAGTTTTGGAAATCAATACATGGATCAAGTCAAATCAGTCATCACTCTTCGTAGTGGTAAGGTTATTGAAAAACCTACTCATAAACCTTGTGAGAAAGATAATGAGTCAATCTCTAAAGGTAAAGAAAGGGTTAATCCTGAACATTGCAAAGAAAAGAGTAATTCCCTACAAGTACTTTCATTTCCTTATGCCATGACCAAACAAAGGGAAGTCAATCATAATTCTAAAATCTTTAAAACTTTCAAATGGGAAGAAATCAAGGATGAAAAATGCATCGAAAATGTTGATGCAGATCATTGGTCAAGATTGACAATTGATACGATATTCGACATCACACCAATTGATAATTACTTTCTTGATGAATCTTTACTTTCTTTTAATTTAATGCCTTGGTTTGCTAAAAATATCAATTTTCTTACTTCAAGATTTTTACCAGCTTATTTGGATAACCAAGATAAAAGAAAGTTCTTGAATGAAGTGAAGAACTTTTATTGGGATGACTGTTATTTATTCAAATATTGTTCTGATCAAATATTTCAAAGATGCATTCTCATGAAATAAGTAGTGTCATTAAATTTTTTCACTTTGAGGCATGTAGGAGTCAGTTCTCATAAAAGAAAACAATTGCAAAAATCTTACAAAGTGGATTTTACTCGCTCACCATGTTCAAGGACTCACATGCATTTTGCAAAACCTGTGAAAATTATCAAAAAGTGGGATTTATTTGAAAACATAGAGAGTCTTTAGATAATCTTCTATTGACTCTAAAGTCTCATTATAGTGGAGATATGTATCGTGCAATTTATGACTTATGACCCTAGTTTCATAAAGAACATCCTCGACATAGTCTTGGGAATCTGACTAGAAAAAGACCCTGTTTACCAGTTTCTAAGAAAACTGGATGGGAAGCCTATCCCTGACCTATAGAGGGTGTTTAAGTTGTTTTTGGATGTAAAATCAAGGGAAGATGTGAGCCACAATCATAACTACCTATACATACACATGCATTTTTTAAATAAAATAAAATAAATAAATAGAGAGATAAAAAGAGGGAGGGAAAGAGTATGAGACTCTAGCTGGTTTACATATAAGTGGTATAATTGTATTTTCAAGTTCTCATTTATAAAATCTTCTCTTCCATCCCTTCATTTCTACCCAACCTATACATTCAACAGATATAGAAGTGTGTAGAAATGGTAAGTTCCTCAAGTCATCACATAAGAAACATTTATGGATCTAGTCCTAGGAAGAAAATAGAGTTTTTCAATTCAGCAAATCATCTTAGTTAGGTATTAGCTGAGAAAAAGATTCATTTAGTGTACGGGAGAAGTAACCTTAGGTTCATAAGCTGAGAAAAAGATTCATTTAGTGTACGGAAGAGGTAACCTTAGGTTAATGGGGGGAGTGTCAATAACTACATTTTTAAGAGGTAGTCAAGTTATAATGGACGTCCCTAAAGCTTTAGTACAAGGGAACATCATCAAAAAAATAATTGGAGAGGAACCACAAGTCTCCACAATGTCTAATCGAATGAATGCAATGTTTAAACACGCTGATGCCTTCATTACCTTACCAGGTGGTTTGGACACATTGAAAGAGATCATTCATATTACCTTTTAGGCTCAACTGCACATTCACCATAAACCCATAGGTATGTTAAATGTTAATGGTTTTTATGATAAATTGTTGTATTTTCTTGATCATGCTATGGAATAAGAATTTCTAACATCTTCGGCATGATAAATCTTAATCTCTGCTGCTATGGCTAAATAATTGATTGACTAACTACAATCATTCACTCCTGTAATTGATCCCTCCATGAGTCCTATAAATTGGTCAACTAATGAAAGCTGTAAAAAGCTTAGATTGGATTTGAGCCTTCATTTATAAATCCATGTGTCTTTTAGTTTTTTTAATAGTATATTATTTTGTTTTATTATTTCTTATATTTGTTTAAGTGTGTTTCAGGTTTTTCAATGTTCGTTGTTTCAAGTGATGTCTTCTATATTCTATCTTTTTACCTTAGGATATTGAGGATAATGTCTCGTTTTGATGGGGAGAAAGAGTAGTAGTTGACATTATTAAAAAAAATAAACTAACTATGTTTTCTATTTCATAAACCATTTGCAAACTGTTGTTACTAAGATGAGAGAGTAAGGAGAAATTTTATTGACTCTTGAGACGTATCTTGGTTAACATTTTTCAATGGTTATTTGCAATATTCGTAACAAGGTCTATCAAAATACTTCTTGAAATATTTAGGTTTACAAACTCTCGCATTGTTATAACTTAATTCTGCTTATATACTCATATAACAAGTATTTTTAAACCTTTATTTTCACACACAGTTTAACATATGATTGTGGGTTATTTGAAAAAAAAATGAAGATAATAAATGTATTTAAATAAAATTATTATATTATTTATGTTCTTTTGTTAAAGATAACAACTAAGGGAAAGGGATAGTATATAAATTGAAAAAAAATAAAAAAATGATGATAATAAAAATGTAGATAAGTTTGATTTTGTAACCTCCCTAACCTAAGCAATTAAGCCCGTAGGGGTGTTTTAACACCTAAGACTCTAAAGTCAATTGACTTGGGAGCTATTGGACCAACGCTTGTTACATGGTTTGAGGAGAAAAGCTTAAGAAAATTAAATATTGCACTATCTATGTTTCAGTATCCGCAACCCGAGTTGTTAAGCTTGAAGGGATGTCCCAACACCTAATGCTCGAAGACCAACTAATCTCGGAGTTATTAGCCAAAAGCTCCTTACATGGTTTAAAGGTGCATTGTGTGTTAAGTTATATGTATATATATTAATTAAAAAAAAGTAAAAAAAAGAAGAAGAAAAGGATAATAATCCCAACCCAAGGAAGTTAACCTTAAATATTAGAACAAAAATTTTGTTTTCTTCCAAGTAAAGCCCTATAACTATGTGTTGGTATATTGAGCACAAAAGAAAGGTTTATTAATATCTTATTTAAGAGGTATTGAGTAGATATATAAATTTAATGAGAGTTTGTTTATCTGGGTAGATTCAAGGAAGTTGAATTATGAATGCCTTGCTTTGTGAAATTTACAAATTGTTTTTCTATGTTAACGCTTTGATTACTAGGGACTAGTAATAAGCTGGTTAGGGGTGTGATCAGTACTTAAAAATATATTTTGATCAAGGTTTTATATCATCATTTTGCACTTGAAGTATCAATAACTCCTTAACTAAAGCATGTTTTATAATAATATATCTAATAATACATGTTTTATAATAACATATCTAATAATATAAGATATCTTTAATTTATGGTAAATGTTCATCCTAAATGCAGGCCTATCATATAAATAAAGGATTGATTGATGATTTGAAGTATTGAAATTGAAAGAATAAAGAGATGACCAAATTTCAAAAGGAGATGCTAGTGCACTCCAAACTGAAACACTGTTCAGTAATTGGGTCATATCTAGAGCTGTAAATCTTGGATTTAGGTCCACTTTATATGGATGGAAACATAAGACATAGGCCTATAACTTTTATTAGAGTTCAAGATTTAAAAAGGTTGTTTTCAAGTCCAAATTATAGCAACAATGAACAAGTTTGAATCTATCCTGAAGCATAGATATTGTTTAGTATTCAGCCTATATCTTGAGTTCTAAAAGTCCAAATGACCTCAATTTGTTTTTCTAGAAAGCTGAGATAATTTCCTAGAATTTTATTGGAGGTCTAGTTCAAATTCTAACGTTATTAATGATGTTTTATTCAGACAAGAGAAGATAAGGGTTGTTACCAAGTCAAGAGTTGGCCACCCACTCGTTAATTAGTCATCAAATCAATAGTTCCCAAATTTGGCATATAAAAGGAGGCATTTGCCATGCAATTAGGATCTTGGTTTCCAGATCAAGATCATGCTCTTCCTTTCTCTCTTTGTATTTTTTATAATGTTTATGCTTTGCTTTCATTAATACTAAGTTTATGCTTTTCATTTCCTTTCCTTTACTCAGTTAACTTTTATGTTCTTATTTTGTTTATCTATTTTGCTTTCTTTCATTATGTCTAGCTAAGTTAGTTATGTCAAGGTGAAAAGGTTACACTAATGGTGTAAGAATAAGTATAGTGTAAACTCAACATGGACTTTAATGTTTAATACTAGCATGTTTTGTATTTGTTATCTTGTTCACTCTTTAATACTTTGCTTGTTAAATGACTAATCTAGATTTATGTTATATAACACTTAGTATAACAAATACTTGACACTTTCATAGCCCAACCGTATGGTATACCTATGTTATGAAAGGAACTTAATTTGTTGTTAACATAAGTTATAATCATAAATGTCTGACAATATTTACAAGTATTAGCATTATTCGAATAAGATAACTAATGTAATCATGTTAATAATTTATAATCCAATTGGGACCTCTTTTATGTATGGTTTCTAGTTGAATAATAGAAGTTTATACTATACTTGTTTGAAATACCATTAGTGGTACTCTAACCTTGATATTTGTTGTTATTACTGTTTAATCCTTACATTGATCTTTCATCTCAAAGTTCTTATAAACTTACTACTACTACTACTACTACTACTATTACTATTACTATTTAACACGACCAAAAGATTGATGTATTTTTCCAAGTGTAGTAGTGTTGAAGTAATAAATAACCTGACAAGACCGAGGTGGAATCATAGGGAACTAAGATGGGGATTGTCATTCTTTTGGTGTATGTTGAATTAGTATTGATTTGGTTATGATCTTATACTTAAAACAGTACCTACAAAACTCTTTCCACATGAAGGATTAGGATCTCTTATATATTTTCTTGGTCTAGAAATTACTGCTAATTCACATGGTATTTTTTATCACAACACAAGTATACTTAGAATTTGGCGGCTACTACTGGTCTCTAGGACACTCCTCGTCTTAATTCTCCTATAGAACTAAATCTCAAGCTATGCAAGAGGGTGACTTATTATTAGACCCTATAGCCTATCAAATGTTGGTTAGAAGCTTAGTCTATCTTACAATTACTAGACCTAATATTTCTTATGCAGTCCAACAGGTTAGTCAGTTCATGACTTCTCTTAGGCACTTTCATATGGCTGTAGTTTCGACGGATTTTTTATTATGTTCACAGTATGGCTTTGTGGGCACTTTTCTATCCTACTAGTACTTCACAATATGTAGTAGCATACAATCATGTTAATTATGTCCTATAATGACACTTGACGTTTTGTTTTGGGTTGGTGTATTGATTAGTACTTAAACATGTATTTTTATCAAGGTTTTATATCATTATTTCGTATTTGAAGTATTAATAGCTCCTTAACTAATGCATGTTTTATAATAACAAGTATGATACCATAAGATACCTTTAATTTATAGTAAATGTTCATCTTAAATGCAGGCCTATCATATAAATGAAAGGATTGATTAATGAGTTTAAGTACTGAAATTGAAAGGATAAAAAGAGGGTTAAACTTAGGAAAGAGATGATGGTTCAACCCAAAACTAGAACACTATTTGGTCATTAGATCATATCTGGAGCTCTAAATCTTAGATTTAGGTCGCAGCCTAGACACTGTTCAGTGTTCATCCCATATTTCGACTTCTAAAAGTCCAAATGACCTCAATTTTTTTTTGGAAAGCTAAGATAATTTCCTAGAACTTTCATGATTTAAGTATGTCCAAATTTGGATGTTAGCAATAATGTTTTGTTTAGACAACAAGATAAAGATTGTTACCAAGTCAAGATGTGGCCACCCACTCAACAATTAGTTAACAAATCAATAGTTCTCAATTTTAGCCTATAAAATGAGGCATTTTTCATGCATTTAGGCATCTTGGTTTTTATATAAAGATCTTATTCTTGCTCTCTCTTTATTGTAATGCTTAAGTTTTACTTATATTAATATCTTGTTTATGCTTCTCATTTCCTTTCCTTTACTTAGTTAACT
>NW_011501362.1:14252-22701 GCF_000495115.2 Populus euphratica | reverse complement strand
TTAAATGATTAATCTAGATTTATGTTGTATAACCTTGATACAACAAATACTTGCACTTTTATAGCCCAAATTATATGGTATAACCAATACCTGTGCTATGAAAGGAACTTGATTTATTGTTAACATAAGTTATAATCATGAATACCTGACAACATTTACAAGTATTAGCATTATTCGAATAAAATAACTAATGTAATTATTTTAACAATTTATAATCTGATTGAAACCTCCTTTGTGTGTGGTTTTCAGTTGAGTAATAAGAATTTATACTAGTTTAAATTATCATTAGTAAATCCTCTAACCTTGACAATTGTTTTTATCATTGTTTAATACCTATATCAATATCACATCTCAAAGCTCTCTTTATTATCAATATCACATCGAGGTTGATTATCATTTCATCCATAAGGCATGTAAAGCTCAGACTATCTCTCTTCCTTACAAATTTGGCAATCTTTAAGTGGCAAATATTTTTACCAAGGCACTCATATGACAACGACATAATTTGTTTTAGACAAATTGATGCTTATGGATGTCCTGTGTCAATTTAAGGAGGGATGTCAATAGAAAGCCATAAATAACTTACCATATAAGTTATGTCTAGTTAATATTATAGGTTGTATATGCTCTTATAATTAGAAAAGGAGATTTAGCTTACCATGCATAGCTTTCTAAGATCACTCTAGTCATTACTCGTGGTTTCCTTGTATAATTAGTTTCCTTGAATAACTTAGTATGATCTGTATGTAATGGTGATCTGCTCCATTCACTATTGAAAAGCGCTCCTTAAAGTAAATACCAATTAAAGAATTAAAACAAGAAAAAATCATTGTTTATTTTAAGAAAAATATCCCCTTTCTCTTGATAAATATAAGTACAATGGAAATTCCAAATACAATAAAATTGATAAGTATGCTATATCCTGATGGTATGAGTTGGTATACCAATTCTAGCTTTGTGAAATGATCTCATCCCTTTATAACTACCGTTGTTCTTGTTTTCTAATTTTCAAAATATGCTCCATTTAGGAGCAGAAAAGTAGCTCAACTCAATACAATGGACCACCAATAGGAGTTTTGAATGTTTATTCATAAGAAAAAATCTTGTCAAATTATAAGTTACCATGTTCATGTCCTATTTTAAGTGAGCAAACTCTAAAGCTTTTCTATGCCCAAGAATCTTCTACTTTAATCACATTGCTCACTTGTGCTCGAGCTATTGTTTCATATCTTTGAAACCACCTTTAAGACAACTGAAGTACAAAATGAATTACACAAAATTAATCATGCATAAAGTGTCATCAAAATCTAATCAAACTAATAATAAAATCATTTCTTATTAAAAGAGCAGAAAATTAAGCATCAATAATAGGCCAACTTGCTCACCAAGCTGTGTAGTGAAAAAATTAGAACACATTCCATGATTGTTATTCCCATAATAAGTACATTCAGGATTGGAGCATAACATATCAAATGGTTGTCACTCCTAGAATACTTTGCATGCAAGATCCGGATGAGACAATAATCTAGTAATGAAATGAGTAGTGTAATCCTACATTAAAATTAAGACATTGGCATTTTTAGAATGATTTTTTGGAGAGGGCAACTAAAACTAGTTCACTCAAAATAATCTTTCCAATAATAACCAAGTATTAGTGATTAGTACTTAAAAGTGCATTTTTATCATGGTTTTATATCATCATTTTGCACTTGAAGTATCAATAACTCCTTAACTAAAGCATGTTTTATAATAACATATCTAATAATATAAGATACCTTTAATTTAAGGTAAATGTTCATTTTAAATTGAGGCCTATCACATAAATAAAAGGATTGATTGATGACTTGAAGAACTTAAATTGCAAGGATAAAGAGATGGCCAAACTTAGAAAAGAGATGTCGGTGCAATCCAAACCGGAACACTGTTCGGTAAATGGGTCATATCTGGAGCTATATATCTCAGATTTAGGTCCAATTTATATGGATGGAAAGGTAAGACATAGGCCTACAACTTTCATATGGAGCCCAAGATCTAAAAAGGCCATTATCAAGTCCAAATTGTAGCAACAACAAAGAAGCCCGAATCTGTCTTCCAGCCCGAGCACTGTTCGGTATTTTGGCCATATCTGGAGTTCTAGAAGTCCAAATGAGCTGAATGTTTTACACAAGAAAGCTGAGACAATTGCCTACAACTTTCATGTTTGCAACTGGCTCCAATTTTGACGTTATCAATGACGTTTTGGGCAGACAAGAGAAGATAAAGATTGTCACCAAGTCAAAAGTTGGCCACCCACTTATCAATTAGTCATCAAATCAATAGTTCCCATTTTTGGCCTATAAAAGGAGGCATTTGCCATGCATTTAGGCATCTTGGTGTCCAGATCAAGATCATGCTCTTCCTTTCTCTCTTTGTATTTTTTATGCTTTGTTTTCATTAATATTAAGTTTATGCCTTTCATTTCCTTTCCTTTACTTAGTTAACTTTTATGTTCTTATTTTGTTTATCTATTTTGCTTTCTTTCATTATGTCTAGCTAAGTTAATTATGTCAAGGTGAAAAGGTTACACTAATGGTGTAAGAATAAGTATAATGTAAACTTAATATGGACTTTAATGTTTGATACTAACATGTTTTATATTTGTTATCTTGTTCACTCTTTAATACTTTGCTTGTTAAATAACTAATCTTGATTTATGTTGTATAACACTTGGTACAACAAATGCTTGGCACTTTCATAGCCCATAATGTATGGTATAACCGACACCTGAGTGGTTTGACCCCGGTCTTGCCGGGTTATTTATTACTTCGACACTCCTGCACTTGGGAGAAGACATCAATCTTTTAGTCGTGTCAATTAGCTTACCTGTATATTCCAACACCGAAAAAGAGAATGATACACCAAGAAGATCCTCTAGGGTCTTGAGAAAAAATCCCAACTTTTTAGCTTAAGATTACATTGTTCTTTTCTAATTTATTGTTTTGAATTTGTCTTTTTGCTTGGTCGGAGGTAATTAGTCTCCTCTAGAATAATAGCTAAGTCATGGTCTTGACTAGGTAAAGTCTAGGAGTCAGTTTAGCTATTTAGTTAATGGAAAGAAACTCTATTGAAGGAGTTCATTTGGAATACTAGGGGCACGTGAAGAATTTTATTCAAACTTGTGGTTGTCTATCACCTAAAGAAAGTCAAGTTCCTATGTGTTTTTCATTGTGATCTGGCAGGGACCTATCATTGGTATCATAGCAACAATGACAACCAACAAAGAATGAATTGAAATGTTAGAGCAAGGAGTGGGAGGCTTGTAGGATGAGGTGTAGCAGCTCGGACTCGAAATGAACGATCATATGCAACGACTTAAGGAGTCTTTGAAAGCTTTATCTTATGTTGTTCTCTCCACAAAGGCAATTTAGTCCTTGCCCTTGGTGCAACAGCAACACACAGCTCACTATTAACCTGATGAAGCATAAAATTCTTGTCTAAACATACTCACTCATCGAACAAAAATCGAGTTTCCATCATTTGCAGGGGATGATCCTACGGAGTGGTTCAATAAAATAGCACAATACTTTGAATTTTAAAGAATCCCTGAAGATCAAAAGGTGTGTTTGGCAACTTTCCACATAGAAGGCAAAGCAAACCAGTGGTGGCCATAGATGAATCGGACATACAAGGAAGAAAATCAAATCGTGACTTGGACTATGTTTGTAGACAAGTTATGGGCATAATTCGGTCCACCAAATGGAGAAGACTTTGATGAGGCTCTCTCACATGTAAAAAAAAGTGGTTCTCTTCGAGATTATTGATTAGTACTTGAAAATGCATTTTTATCAAGATTTTATATCATCATTTTGAACTTGAAGTATCAATAACTCCTTAACTAAAACATGTTTTATAATAACATATCTAATAATATAAGATACGTTTAATTTTTTGTAAATATACATCTTAAATGTAGGCCAATCATATAAAAGAAATGATTGATTGATGAGTTTAAGTACTGAAATTGAAAGGACAAAAAGATGGCTAAACATAGAAAAGAGATACTGGTGCAGTCCAAACTGAAACACTTTTTGGTAACTGGGTCATATCTAGAGTTGTAGATCTCGAATTTAGGTCTACTTTATATGGATGGAAAGGTAAGACATAGGCCTATAACTTTCATATGGAGACTGGTTTTAAAAAACCATTTTCAAGTCTAAATTATTGTCCAAATTATTGCAACAACGAAGAAGTCTGAATATGTCCTATAACCTGAACACTGTTTAGTGTTTGGCTCATATCTAGAGTTCTAGGAGTCCAAATGACCTCAATTTTTTTTCCTAGAAAGCAAAGACAATTTCCTACAACTTTGTTATGTTGTTCACTCTTTAATACTTTGCTTGTTAAATGATTAATCTTGATTTATGTTGTATAACACTTGGTACAACAAATGCTTGGCACTTTCATAGCCCATACTGTATGGTATAATCAACACCTAAGATATGAAAAGAAATCGATTTGTTGTTAACATAAGTTATAATCATGAATGCTTGACAATATTTACAAGTATTAGCATTAATCGAATAAGATAACTAATGTAATCATATTAACAATTTATAATCTAATTGAAACCTCCTTTGTGTGTGGTTTCCAATTGAATAATAAGAGTTTATACTATACTTGTTTGACATACTATTGGTGGATCCTCTAACCTTAACATTTGTTGTTATCATTATTTAATTCTTACGTTAATCTTCCATCTCAAAGTTCTTATCAATTTCTTCTTCTTTTTCTTCTTCTTCTTCTTCTTCTTCTTTACTACTACTACTACTACTAGTATTAGTATTATTATTGTTGTTGTTTGTTATATTATTGTTGTTTATAATTTATACAATTAACCTCCTTGTGGTTCAACCCCAGTCTTGCTAGGTTATTTATTATTTTGACACTGTTGTACTTGGGAGAAGACATCAATCTTTTGATCGTGTCAATTATCAAAGAGAATTCAAGAAATTGGGCAATCGGGTACATAAGTGGACTCAAAAGGCTCTAGTTGGAACTTTTATGGGCAGATTAAAACCGAAAGGAACCGATGGAATATGAATGTTCAAGCCAAAAATGTTAAAGGAGGCCATAAGTTTAGCTAGAACTAGAGATGAACTACTTACATGACAAAGGAGGTTTGTTCACTCAATCCAACCAAATCGCCCTTCAGCAACTGTCACTCCAATCAACCAAAGAACAACGATAGCTCCTAAATGACTGGGCTGGGAAGAGATGCAAAAACGAAGAGCTTAGGGGCTATGTTTCAGCTGCAACGAATGATTCACACCAGGCCATAAATGCCAAGGGCCTAGACTACTTCTTATTGAAGGCTATGATGATGTGCAAGATAAAGAGGAAGAGGCAAAAATAAAAGGTAACAGAGAAGATGAACTTGAAGTTTCTATACATGCATTGACAGGATGGGTATCTCTATAGACAATCCGAGTAACTGCCACCATCAATCCCAACCAATAATGGTGTTAATTGATAGTAGACCTACATATAATTTTTTGAGTGACAGTGTGGCTAGAACATTATGGCTTCTGGTGGTTCTTATGAAGTCTTTGACGGATCATGTCACCAATGGAGAGTGACTCTTGTGTCAAGGTAGATTTGAGAAGGTACCAATAGATTTACAAGGCATTGCATTCTCTCTTACTTTATATTCCTCACCATTAACAGGCCTAGACATGGTACTGGGAATACAATGGTTGGAGATGTTGCGATCTATAGTGTGCAACTAGAAGCACCTAACAATGGAATTCAACTTGGAGAATTAAGCACGAAGACTATAAGGGATACAAAGGCCTATTTAAGCTACTTCACTTGAGACTATTGCAAAGGAGCACCGATAGGGTCAAATGTTTTTTGCTATATATGTTCAAACTTTGGAAGAATTTCCCTAGGTTAACACTCAACCAGATATGCAGCAAATTTTAAGCGAGTTTGAGGATGTCTTTTAAGAACCCACTCAGTTGCCTCCATTATGAGAAATTGACCATCATTTACCTCTCAAGGAAGGCACCCAGCCCATCAATGTTTGACCATATTGGTGTGCACATTTTCAAAACGAAAAAACTAAAAAACAATGTAGATAATGCTGGATGTAGGAATCATCCGACCAAGCACCAGTCCTTTTTCATCCCCTATCCTTTTGGTGTAAAAGAAAGATGATACTTGAAGGTTTTGTATAGATTACAGAGCATTAAATGCTAAGAAGTTAAGAAACAAGTGTAGACAATGCTGGATGTAGGAATCATTTGACCAAGCACCAGTCCTTTTTCACCCTTGTCCTTTCGGTGAACAAGAAAGATGATACTTGGAGGTTTTGTATAGATTATAGAGCATTAAATGCAGTTATAATTAAAGATCGATTTCCTATTAATGACATGTTGGATGAGTTTTATGATGCTATCTATTTTACTAAGCTGGATCTTCGCGCTGGTTATCACTAGGTACGAGTTCATGCTCCTGAAATTCCAAAAATTACATTTTGGGCACATAGTGGACACTTTGAGTATCTTGTTGTGCCTTTCAATTTATGCAACGCTCCATTTACTTTCCAAGTTATGATGAACTCTATTTTTCGTTTCTACCTTTGAAAATTCATATTAGTTTTTTTTTAATGATATATTAGTCTATAGTCCTACATGGGAATTGCATTTGACTTATGTGAAGAAAACATTAGAGATTTTGAAGAAACATAGCTTCTTCATCAAAGCAACCAAATGTGACTTTGGTAAGCTAGAATTGGAGCATTTGGGCCATATTGTGACAAATCATGGTGTCAGGACAAATGGCAAGAAGATTGAGGCTATGGTAGCATGGCCATAACCCACCAATATTACCGAATTACGTTGCTTTTTAGGCTTGACAAGATGTTATAGGAAATTTATCCGAAATTATGGAGTACTCGCTTGTTCTCTCACCAACTTGCTTAAGAAGGGGAATTTCAAATAGGATACAGATGTTGCTACTGCATTTACCATGATTAAACAAGCTATGACGACCACATCAATTCTTGTAATGCCTAATTTCAATAAGCTATTAACCATTGAGATTGATGCTTCTGGAGATGGAATTGGAGCTGTTTGGACTTAGCAAAGGAGACCAATTGCATACATGAGTCTAGCTTTGGGGGTTACTAAACATATCTAGTCCATCTATGGTTTTTGTTGTTGTATTATTGTTATTTATAATTTGTACAATTAACCTCCCTGTGGTTCGACCCCGGTCTTGCCGGGTTATTTATTACTTCGACACTCCTGCACTTGGGAGAAGACATCAATCTTTCCGTCATGTCACTGATACTAAAGAAATGTTAGCAATTGTGAAGGTCATTTGGACTTGGAGACCATACATCTTGGGTCGGAAGTTTTTCATTCTAATTGACCATCACAGTCTCATATATTTTTTGGAACAAAGAGTAGCCATGTCTGAGCAATAAAAATGGGTCGCTAAGCTTCTTAGATGTGACAATGAGATCATATATTAACTAGGAAAAGAAAATTCAGTAGTAGATGCCTTGTCTCGCCGTCCTAGTAGTCTCCTACTCAATTAAATATTTATTTCACAAAGCAGCAGTAACTGATTTGTACATGCAGAAAATATTCTAGCAGATAGCAAATGATCCTACAAGCAACTATGTAGTAAAGAATGGGCTATGTTTTTACAAGCAAAGGGTAGTGGTTCCACTTACATTACGGGATCAACTTCTCCACGAGTTTCATGATAGTAAGGTGGCTGGACATTCTGGAGTTTTGAACAGTTTCAAGAGACTAGCTCAGCAGTTTTATCAGCCTTCTATGCATAAACATGTCCAAGATTACATTCAACACTGTATAACCTACCAAAAAACAAAGTCTAAGACACTAGTACCAGCTGGATTGCTCCAACCACTCCTAATTTCTTGTCTTGTTTGGGATGACATCTCTCTAAATTTTATCAAAGGATTGTCATCTTCACAAAGGATTGCCATCTTCACATAGCAAGGATAACATCATGGTGGTTGTGGATTGACTTAGTAAGTGTGCCCATTTCATTGCTTTATCTTATCCTTATTCTACGAAAAAGTATTGCTGCCATGTTTGTGGAAAATGTTATTAAACTTCATGGAATGCCAAAATCCATCATTAGTGATAAAAATCCCATTTTTGTAAGCAAATTTTGGTAGGAGTTTTTTACTATGTCAAGAACCAAGTTGAAGCTAAGTTTAGTGATTAGTACTTAAAAGTGCATTTTTATCATGGTTTTACATCATTATTTTGCACTTGAAGTATCAATAACTCCTTAACTAAAGCATGTTTTATAATAATATATCTAATAATATAAGATACCTTTAATTTGTGGTAAATGTTCATTTTAAATGCAAGCCTATCACATAAATGAAAGGATTGATTGATGAATTTAAGAACTAAAATTGAAAGGA